>NW_011889309.1:1519214-1558713 GCF_000151845.1 Pteropus vampyrus
GAAAGAAAGAGAGAGAGAGAGAGAGAGAGAGAAAGAGAGAGAGAGAGAGATAGAAAGAAAGAAAGAAAGAAAGAAAGAAAGAAAGAAAGAAAGAAAGAAAGAAAGAAAGAAAGAAAGAAAGAAAGAAAGAAAGAAAGAAAGAAAGAATGACAATAAACTTCCTTAACCTGGCAAAGGAATTAGACATACAAGTTCAGGAAGCACAAAGAGACCCAAACAAGAGGAACTCAAACAGACCTACATCAAGACATGTCATAATTAAAATGCCAAAGGTCAAAGACAAAGAAAGAATCTTAAAAGCAACAAGAGAAATGCAGCTAGTTACTTAAAAAGGTATCCCCATCAGAATGTCTGGTGATTTTTCAATGGAGAATGCAGACCAGAAAGAGCTGGCAAGAAATATTCATAGTGATGAAAAACAAGAACCTACAACCACGAATACTCTACCTAGCAAAGCTTTTGATTAAAATGGAAGGTGAAATAAAAAGCTTCCCAGACAGGAAAAAGCTTAAGGAATTCATCATCAATAAGCCAGTATTACAAGGAATGCTATAGGGACTTCTGTAAAAAGAGAAGGGGTAAAAAAGAAAATAGAAATAACAATTACAAATAATAAAATGGCAGTAAGTATGTACCTATCAGTAATCACTTTAAATGTAAACGGATTAAACACTTCAATCAAAAGACATAGCGTAACTGAATGGATAAGAAAACAAGACCCATGCACGTGCTGTCTACAGAGACCCACTTCAGATCAAATAACACTCACAGACTGAAAGTAAAAGGATGAAAAAAGATATTTCATGCCAACGGAAATGAAAAAAAGCTGGCGTAGTGATACTTATCTCAGATAAAATAGACTTTAAAACAAAGACTATAATAAGAGACAAAAAAGGGCATAACATAATGATGAAGGGATCGATAAATCAAGAGGACATAACTCTAGTAAATATATACATACTCAACATAGGAGTACCTACATACATAAAGCAATTGTTCACTGACATAAAAGGAGAGCTGATTAGTAGTACACTCATAGTAGGAGACTTTAACACTCCATTGACACCAATGAACAGATCTTCCAGGTAAAAAATCAAAAAGGAAACAATGGGCCTAAAAGACACAAGACCAAATGGATTTAATAGATATTTTCAGAGCATTTTACCCCAAAGCAGCAAAATATACATTCTTCTCAAGTGCATATGGAACATTTTCTAGGATAGACCACATGTTAGGACACAAAACAAATAAATTTAAGAAGAATGAAATCGTATCAAACATCTTCTCTTATTGCAATAGTATGAAACTAGAAATCAACTGCAAGAAAAAAACTGGGAAATACACAAATATATGGAGGCTAAATAACATGCTACTAGACAATGACCGGGTTATTAATGAGATCAAAGAAGAAATCAAAAGATACCTAGAGACAAATGAAAATGGAAACACGACTCAAAATCTATGGGACACAGCGAAAGCAGTCCTAAGAGGGAAATTCATAGCAATACAGGGCTACCTCATGAAACAAGAAAAAGCTCAATTAAACAATCTAACCTTACAATTAAAAGAACTAGAAAAAGAACAGCAAACAAAGCCCCAAATTAATAGAAGAAAGGAAATAATAAAGATCAGAGCGGAATAAATGAAATAGAGTCTAGAAAAACAGTGCAAAAGATTAAAGAAATCAAGAGCTGGTTCTTTGAAAAGATAAACAAAATTGACAGACCCTTAGCCAGACTCATCAAAGGAAAACGAGAGGACTCAAATAAATAAAATCAGAAATGAAAGTGGAGAAATAACCACAGACTCCACAGAAATACAAAGGATCATAAGAAAATACTACGAGCAATTATATGCTAACAAATAGGACAATCTGAAAGAAATGGACACATTCTTAAAAACATGCAATCTCCCAAGACTGAGTCAAGAAAAAGAAAATCTGAACCGACCAATTACCACCAATAAAATAGAATCAGTAATCAAAAAACTCTCAAAATATACAAAAGTCCTGAATTAGTTGGCTTCATAGAATTTTACCAAACATTCAAAGAAGAATTATGATCTATTCTTCTCAAACTATTACAAAAAATTCAAGAAGAGGGAAGACTTCCTAACTCTTTTGATGAGGCTACCATTACTTTGACTCCAAAAACAGACAAAGACATATATATATATACACACACATATATATATATATGTTTGTATGTATGTCGAGCTTATGAACACTGGTGCAAAGATCATCAACAAAATATTCGCAAACCGAATTCAGCAATACATTAAAAATGTCATATACCATGACCAAGTTGGATTTATTCACGAGATGCAAGATTGGCACGATATCTGCAAATCAATTAATGTTATATACCGCATTAACAAATCGAAAGATAAAAACCATATGATCATGTTAATAGATGCAGAAAAGCATTCAACAAAATCCAGCATCCATTTATGATAAAAACTCTCAGCAAAGTGAGAATAGAGGGAACATACCTCAACATAATAAAGGCCATATATGAAAAACCTACGGCTAACATCATACTCAATGGGGAAAGGCTAAAAGCATTTTTCTTAAGATCAGGAACAAGACAAGGATGCCCACTTTTACCACTCCTCTTCAACATTGTATTGGAAGTCTTAGCCACAGCAATAAGACAAGAAAGAGAAATAAAAAGTATCCGAATTGGAAAGGAAGAAGTAAAACTCTTGTTATTTGCTGATGACATGATACTATATATAGAGAACTCTAAAGATTCCACCAAAAAACTGTTAGAACTGATCAATGAATTCAGTAAAGTAGCAGGTTACAAAATAAATATTCAGAAGTCGGTGGCATTTTATGCACCAACGATGAAGTTTCAGAAAGAGAAATTTAAAAAACAATCTCATTTATAACTGCATCAAAAACAATAAAACACCTGGGAATCAAATTAACCAAAGAGGTAAAAGACCTGTTCTAAGAAAATTATGTCTTTGAAAAAATAAATTGAAGAAAATACAAATAAATGGTAGCATATACCATGTTCATGGGTAGGAAGAATGAACATCATTAAAATGGCCATACTACCCAAAGTAATCTATAGATTCAATGCAATCCCTATCAAAATACCAATGACAGTTTTCAGAGAGCTAGAACAAATAATCCTAAAATTTATATGGAACCATAAAAGACTCCAAATAGCTAAAGCAGTTTTGAGAAAGAACAAAGTTGGAGATATCACACTACCTGATATCAAATGACTACAAGGCTACAGTAATCAAAACAGCATGGTACTAGCATAAAAACATATATTAATCAATGGAATAGAATAGAGAGCCCAGAAATAAATCAATGCCTATACGCTCACTTAATATATGACAAAGGTAAAAATATACAATGGGGGTAAAGACAGTCTCTTCAATAAGTGGTGTTGGAAAAATTAGACAGATACATGCAAAAAAAAAAAAAAACCAGCTGAACCACCTTCTTACACCATATACAAGAATAGACTCATAATGGATTAAAGACTTAAATGTAAGACCCAAAACCAAAACTTCTAGAAGAAAACATAGGCAGTAAACCCTCCGATATTACTAACTAGTAATTTCTTTTTGGATATATCTCCAGGCAAGGGAAACAAAGAAAAAATAAACAAATGTGACTACATCAAACTAAAAATTTTTATATAGCAAAGGAAACCATCAACAAAACAAAAAGACAATCAACTGATAGGGAGAAGATATTTGCTAATGATACATATGATAAGGGGTTAATATTCAAAATATATAAAGAACTCATACAACTCAACAACAAAAAATATCCAATTAAAAAATGGGCAGAAGACCTGAACGGATACTTCTCCAAAGAGGAAATACAGAAGGATAATAGACATATGGAAAGATACTTAAGGTCACTAGTCATCAGAAAAATGCAAATTAAAACCACAGTGAGATATCACCTCATACCTGTTAGAATGGTTATCATCAATAAATCAAAAAACAACAAGTGTTGATGAGGATGCAGAGAAAAGAGAACCCTCATATATTGTTGGTGGGATTGCAAATTAGTATAGCCGCTATGGAAAACAGTATGGAGGTTTCTCAAAAAATTAAAAATGGATATACTTTTTGACCCAGCAATTGCACTTCTGGGTATTTATACAAAGTAAACCAAAACAATAATTTGTAAAGATCTATGCATCCCAATATTCATGGCAACTTAATAGCTGAGATATGGAAACAGTATAAATGCCCATCAATAGATGATTGGATAAAGAAATTACAGTTCATATACACAATGGAATATTACTCAGCCATTAAAAAAATGAAATCCTGCTATTTGCAATGACATGGATGGACATAGAGGTTATTATGTTGAGTGCAGACAGAGAAAGATAAATACTATATTATTTCACTTATACGCGGAATCTAAGGAACAAAAAGAACAAACTAATCAAAAACAGACTCACAAATATAGTGGACAATTTGGTTATGAACAGAGAGGAGGAAGGTTTAGGGGGCCAGGAGAATGGGGTGAAAGGTTAAAGAAGTACAAATTAGTAGTTGATAGATGGTCATGGGCATGGGGAGCATGGCATAGGGAAAGCAGTTAGCATTAATATATTGGCTAGGTGGAAAACCAGAGGAGAAAAGGAGCAAATAGGAGGATTATTTTATAAACTATATAAATGTCTGACCAATGTACTATATACTTGAAACTAATTAAAATAAATAAATTTACTTAAAAAAGAAAAAAAAATGATCTCACATCTCTGTCTCTAGAGTCAGCCAGCGAGATTTGTTCCTAAATATCTAGTCTAGTCTCTGCGTCTTCCTTCTGGACTCTCTTGGCACCATTAACCTGAACGCCTCTGGAAACCCAAAATCAAATCTCAAAGTCTAAAGATCTGAAAGCCCCTGAAAGCCTCTGGAGGACAATTAAAGCCTCAGAACTGCAGCTACTCCAAAGCACCTGCGTTGGTCCAGGTCCTCCAAGAATCAGGGTACAAGACAGGATTAAACATTCAAGGACTTCATTAATGGAAATGCCACTATGAGAAAAAATGGAGAAGGTGGGAAGAAGGACTGGAGAGCCATCGGGTCACAATGCAAATCTGACCAGAGGTGGGAATTTTGAGGGAGACATCTTAGATGTCCATGAGTCTAAGGATGGTTTGCAAGGCTATCAGGGAGTCCTTGAGCCAGCATTGGCAGTCAAGGGCTGTCACTGTCTCCCAGGAAGGGTCTGCCTTATTATCCTCACCCTACTCAGTTGTTTGCTGGGAGTAGCGCCTGAGAAGCTATGTCCTCTTTGCCCCACTGGATTTCAGAATGCAGTAGCTGGGGTCCTGGTCAGTTATGCTCGATGTCCCCTTAAATCTGAGGATATGATAGAAAGAAAAAGGGACACATTTCTTTCTCTTTTTCAGGGTAAAGTTTTATTCTATGACTTTTCTCGCAGCTAGGAAGTTTCTTTAAAATAAGATTGTAGATTATTTGGTTTTATCTTTGAGCAGTCCCATCTTTAACATTATAATACTCTGTAGTCATGTCTCAGAGAATTCTAAAATCTCAGAGTTGGCATCAGATATTAGAATTCTTTCTGCAGGGAGTCTACAGTAATTGCTGTGCCAAGAGTCAGTTGTTTAGTTTCACTCTTTCTGGAGATCAGGAGATAAAGTCATTGAAGCCCTCAGTAAGTTGCCTTGGTTTTGCCCTTGCCTGTTGGCCTCTGCTTCCTTCCTGATCACATGCTGTCTGCATAGTCTACCAGCATTACCCAAACTAGCTATGCATTAGAATTACCCAAGAAACTGTTTAATAATACACAACCATGGACCCATTTAATCAGCATCTCAGGGAGGGGGAGAACATGGAAATATGTATTTTCAAAAATATCTCCAGATGATTCTCATAGTCAGCCAGGTATGGAAAACATGATGTGGTTCATGAAAAACTCAATTAAGGGAGATTGTGTAGCTGGAAGCTTTGCTTGGGAACTGCCCATCATATTAGCAGCCACTCACATTATGCTCTTTCATGGCTCAGGCTCTTTTATGTGTGATATTCCAGGCACACAGTTACAGAGATGGATAGTTCCCTTTGCACACCCTCAGAGGAAGACACTCTAGGTGGCTCTCTACATGTTTTGAGAGGAACGTTCACTAAAGGTCTGTGTGTCCAGAAAGCTTGTTAGCATCTCTTAGTAGAGAAGAGCCATCTTGGTCATGAAGTCAGTAAATTGTAAAACTTAAATGGATACTCAGTAGAATCTGACACAAAGGTGCATATTGAAGATGCACAGTCAGTTCTCCTTCCAATGTGTCCTTCTATGGTTATACTTCCATGTTACATGTGCACTGCAAACTGAGCTCAGCTCCCTAAGAACTGACGAGTTACTGCCAGTTATACAGTTTTTCTCTGGATCAGATGCCTAACCACATTCCCTGCATGAGATCTTCATGGGAAGGTGTGTTTGGGTGTGACCAACTGTTTTGCCAGCCTGTATGTTCAAGTTCCTAGCGATAGGGCCTAGAAAGTGCCCAAAAAGTTCTATTGAACAAAGAATTGTTCCTTGATTTTTGACTATAGCCTCTGCTAATGTATTGAGCTGGCTCAATGACAGTACCGACTTGGTATTGCAAATAAAGAAAATAGTAACATTGAAAATTTCCTGTTTACCAAGCATAGTACTCAGTGCTTTCCATGAATCATCTCATTTAATCCCCACCTCAAATGATTTTGTGAAGAAGGCAATGTTATTGCCATTTAATTGATAAGGAAACCCAAGTTTAGAGAAGTAATTGACTTACTCAATGTGAAAGTGAGTGAGTGGAAGAGTCCATATTAAATCATCAATGTCAGAGAGTTGCAAAGGCTTTCCTTATCTCTATCCCTCCTTAAAGGACTGTTTTAATCTGGGTTGTCTACTCTCTGTCTCTCCAGGGCTCTCTATTGGGAGACCTCATTTTCCAAGCCCTTCAAAATCCTTATAGGTTTAGCTTTGCCCCCTCACCAGCATAACCTCCCTGGACTCAGCTCTGTGCCTCCTTCTCCTACCTTCCTCTACATTCTAGGTCCTCTCCTTTCTTCTCAAGTTTCCTGGTGGTCTTGAGAAGGTGTTGGTAGAGTGAGTTTGATGGCAACTTAAACATGGCCCATTTCATTGCTTTGTTTCTCTTCTGCACCCTTGTTTTTCTCCTATGCCACAAGCACCATCAGCTGGTGACAGAGAAGAGAAAAGGCTATCTTTTTATATGGTTTAACTTTTTAAATTAATCTTCAGTTTAGTGACCTTGTAAAGTCTTATAATGCCTCCCTGTCCCAAGTATTTTATTTACTCGATTTTTCTGTAATATAGAACACTTTTTTTCTCTTCTCACCACCAACTTTGTCCTCAGGGCAAAGTGAATAATATAAATATATTGTTCATCTCAAAATTGACTCTTCACTGAACCTGGTTAGAGTCCCTGACTGGGCTCGTGCACTCTGATGCTCTCCTGTCAGGATGAGTCTCTTTTGGTCTGTCTCATTTCCCTTCTTTGAGAGAATGTCAGCCTGACCTGAATGCTAGCCCTCCCTAGATCAATTCTTATGTGTTGTCACCCAGAAAGGAAAAGAGAGCCAGCTGTCATGAATAATAATGCAGCCTGACCCACTGAATTATGACTGGGCCGATAAGGTTGAAATCAGAGGTTGAAGATTCAGCTCTAGTTGTGTTTGAGAAACGCTAATGCTATGCCAGGAGGAGTCAGTACTTGTCAATAAGCTTTAGAAAACAGAATCACATGTTTGGTCAGGGGAAGATGAGATACTGAGTGTAGTCAAATGTTGACATTCTGTCACTGCTCTGCCTTTGACATGTGACCTGTCAGTTAATCAGCCATGTAGTAAATACTTAGTAAGTGTCTATTCTAAGTGTCTTGGGACATCACCATAAAGGAGGCAGGAAGGGCCCTGGGATTCATGGAACTGAGAGTCAATAGAAACTAACTGTCTTAGTGCCACTTCATATAGTGGCTTTTTATAAAATGTTTTGAGTACCTGGGAGATAAACTCTCATTTTGCTTCATCACTTATCCCCTCTAATGCTCTTCAGGTTGGAACAGCACAATGACAAGATGGAAATAGAGGTGGAAAGGAGAAGATAAGCAGGCAAATAATAGGGCTGACTTGTCCCAGATGTGTTTAAATGTGATTGCTGACATAACCTCCTTGAGCCATGCCATTCATTTGTTCAATCATTTATCAAATATTTACGGTATACCTACTTTCTACCAGGCACAAAGCTAAGTGCTGGGAATGTAAAGTCAGATAAGACATAAGCTTTGACACCAATATGCTTTAGTCCAGTAATTGAGACTGCCATGTTAAATCAGCAATTGCATGTACAGATAGACAGGTACTATAATAAAGCTGCGGATAGGATATAGTAGGGCACAAAAGAGAGATGGCCAGTTCTATCTGAAGAAGTCAGCATCTCTTGAGCTGAGTTTTGAAGAATGAGTATCAGGCTACCAGGTAGTCAAAAAAGCAATGACAAGGTAAAAACATGTGCAAACAACAAATCATGGGAAAGAAATGACAAGTATGTTTGTAAAGCTGGAGTGTAGAGTACGAAGTGATGACAGTGTTTAGGAGCATAAAGAAGGCAAGAGACTTAATGATTAGAAGTGAGAATGGTTAGAAGTGGAAAAGTCAACAATTAGACAGTAGGAGACTAACATGTCATGATAAGGAGTTTGGAATCAATTCAATACATCATATTGAGTCACTGATATTTCTTAAATAAGGAAATAATATTATTATATTTGTATTTTATAAATTATAATCTATTTTATAAGGTTCACTCTAGTAGCGCCAAGGAGAACAGATTAAAGGAAGTAAGGGGTGAGTCTGGGAGCAGAGACACCATTTAGAGGTACATTTGTTAGTTCTACAGTTAAAATTCACAAAAACCCAATTCAAACTAGCTTAAGGTATATGCATGTGTATATGTGTATGTGTATGTGTGTGTGTGTATGTATATGTATATGTGCATGTGCATGTACATGTACATGTTTATGTATATATTCGGATGTAAAAACTTTAAGATGGATCCAGGAGCTGGATCCAGAAATGCAAAGGTCATCAAATCTCTCTCCATTGCTTGACTCTTCTAGTTTTCTCTTTTATGTGTTGTATTTTCTCATACTACAGATTGATTATGTCCACATGGCAATAATGATGATTCCTGGAAATCTCAAGACTATATTCTTATAGCTCTTGATTTAGAAATGAAAGACACCCTCTTTCTCCCAGAATTCTTATGTCAAATTTCATGGAATCACTATGATTGGCTCTGCATGGAACATAGATCCTTCTTGTGGACAGGCACATTGGGCACTCTGATTGTCCAGACCATAGTAATGTGCCACCCTTGTGGCCTTTTTATATTGTTTCATCTATCTTTTCTTTTTTTAAATATTATTTTTTAAATTTATTTTATTAGTTTCAAGTATATAGTTTATAAAACTATCCCCCTAATTGCTCTTGAAAGGACACTTCCTTTTAAGATAAGCTGGTGCAGTTATCAAAAGAAGAAGGAACAGAGAGTGGATAAGACAGGTAAAAATACATCTGCCATAATTAATTTCATTTAAGTAACAACTAATGAAGAACTGGGCTTGAGGTGGAAAGGATAGGCACAATAACTTTTTAAAAAACAACTTTTAAAGAGTTGGAATGAACTGAAGTTGGTAACAGGTAAGAAATGAGAAAGAGAAAAGGGAAACGGAGGGCTTTTGTAAAATACTAGGTTTCTCATTTGGGTGAGTTTGGGGTGTTATATTTAATTGAAATAAAGTAAACTCAGGAAGATAAGTAAGACTCAGCCAGTGGGACAATATGCAAATGGTGAGTTCAGTTTTGGAGTGCTTAAATGGGCTGCAATTAGAGTGTTCAGTAAGAGCATATAACTTGCATTGAGGTTGTCAGGGATTAGGTGAAAGGGTTGGGAAGAGGGAGACACTGGCTAAATGAGAGTGGGACCTGGGGAAAAACTGACTAGGTATGACTTCCACAGGAGCTATGGCTGTCTCAGTCACTACCCCAGGGACCTTGTACATACTAGGGTAGGTGCATGAAAAGGGAATTCTGTCCAGAGCTTTTGACTCAAGAGGTGGGTTAAAATCAATGCAAGGGATTCTAGAGTCAGAGTCCCTGAGGAGGGGAGGTAGCTGGTGGGAAACTACATGAAAGGATCAGAATGGGAACCAATTAGGCTTATACTAGGTGATATGGAGTAGAACTAGGACCAGGACTCAAGTAGGAACCAACAGGAGGAGTTTGGCCACACACTCTGAGAAGTGAATAGGGAGACTCCATGCATATTTAGATTCCTAGGACTAAATTCAATATAATCACAAAGGCTTTCTAGCTCCTCAAGTGAATAAAGCTTATAATGAGTTTCTAGTGGAGTCAGGCTTCTACCGGCTCAAGATAGCAGTTGTTTTATATGAGAATTCTGTGGTAGCTGGAGATAGAGCTGTGAAGAATGGCTGAGCTGACTCAAACCTGGCTCAAAGGCCCTGGTTACAACTACCCTAGTGATCAACTTTAACAGATATGTTATAGAATCCTGAGATTTGCTTTTCTGGGGACAAACCCTAAATAGTAGGTCAACAATAAATACTTGATGGATGAATGAATGAATTTCCTCATGTTTATATCATATACTCTGTGCGGAGTAAGTGTACTGTGTGATCATGTGCATTGTAGTTTCTGTGCCTAGGTTACCACTGGTAGCTAGAGCTCTAGGGGGCTTACTGGCACATTAAGGGCTATGAAGTCCCCTTGCAGTTCTGGTTACCCATCAGGTGAGAAGTTGTTTTAAAGTAAGTTGTTCAGAGGCGCTAATTTCTGAAGCACAGCCTCTTTGTAAGGTTCGTTGGCAGAACAGGAGGATGGTGGCAGTCTCCACACATTTGGAAAAAGGCGGATTGGCAGGGCTGCTGGAGGCTCCCAGCAGCTAAAGCTCTCTCAATTGGCTTCATGGACTAAGAGAGAAAGAAGCAGTGGAGGCTGCCAAGAATATGGCATTTCTCATGCTACTTAGGAAAAGAGGCAGCAGCTACAGCTCCACCGAGTTATGTTTTTATGTTGAACATTAGGTTTTATCTGAGGATAAGTGAGAGCAAGGACCTCTGCTTTGGAATTGCTTTCATAGTTTATGACCTCAGCCTTTCTTCACACTGCCTCTAATGGGTTCACCATCCTCCCCTTCCTAGCCCAATCTTATACCTAGAGTTGATCAAAGCTAAGACTGGGAACACCCACAGGATCTGTGGGAGGGGAGGGGAGATTGTCCTTCTGCTCTTATTCTTGAAATTCGTGAGCATCTTTTGGGTAGGAAGCTCCTATTTGCAAGTGATCCGAATGCTCCGTGTGTACCTGTGTGCACATATAATGCAGAAGGGTTTGGATAGCCTTGGAAAAATGTCCACAATGTCCAGATGTCCACATTGTTAAGTGAAAAAGTTTCAAAACAGTAAATATAGTATGAACCTGGTATCACAAAATATATAATGAAGATATACGTGTGTGTGTGTGTGTGTGTGTGTGTGTGTGTGTGTGTGTGTGTGTGTGTTACAGGCAGAGAAAGTCTGGAAGAATATACACTAAAATGTTAATAGTGTTTTCTCTGTATTATAAGATCCAAGGTGATTTGTGTGTTTGTATGTTTTGAATTTTGGTTAATTTAATTTATTCTTGTTTTCAAATTTTTCTTTAATGAATATATATTTCTTATATAATAACAAGAGTACTGATAATAACGAACATAAGGCAACAAGAGAAATAAATGACCTATTATCCCAATATATTTTTCAGCACAAGACCTTAAAAACAGAATGAACCTAAGCAAATTCAAAGTTGTTGCAACAGACTGTTTGTGCTCCCCTGTGTCCCCCTGCCCCAACCAAAAAAAAAAAATGCTTTGAAATCCTAACTCTCAATGTGGTGGTATTAGGAGGTATGGACTTTGGTAGGTAATCAGAACATGAGGGCGAGTCATGAATAAGATTAGTACCCCTGTAAAAGAGACCCCAGAGAGCTCCGTTGCCTCTTATGCCATATGAGGACACAGAGAGAAGGCAGCTATCTATGACCAGGAAGTGGGTGCTGACCAGACACCATATCTTTTTTGATCTTGAACTTCCAGCATCCAAAACTGTGAGAAATAAATTTCTGTTGCTTATAAGCCACTCTGTCTATGGTATTTTGTTATAGTAGCCCAAACAGACTGAGCCAGCTTTGAATCTAAAAGAATTCTGAAGACTACCTCTCAGTCCTCCTTGGGCTCTTGTGTGCATCTGTGTCTGACATGCAAGGGATTCCAAGTATGTTGGCCCATCGTAAAGGCATTCTCTGAATCGATCTATGCAAGAAGCAAGAGAAATAAGGGTGACTAAACTAATGCAGGATTTGAGGTGAGGATAGAGGGCAAAATGAAGAGGTAAATACACACATGAACTTTTGCTGTGTTGATTAAATGAATTTTTTGCTGCAAAATTACCTGTGAATAATATTCCTCAGATTGGGCTGATACTCCAGTGAAGCAAGTGGAGCTCATTCCATTATTATTATTATTATTATTATTATTATTATTATTATTATTATTTTATTTAGAAAAACTCTTCCTATATTACCCATCCACCACCCTAACCTCTATTCTAGGATTATAAACCCCACTGCAAAATTTGAGTCACTAAGTTTTTTTGGAGTCTGAGACAGTTGAAAGTGTGAAATGCGGGCCAGAAAGCAAGTGGCTTTGAAACATTTGTTTCCACGAAGCATTAGCTATAATTTTTAAATCACATATTGGAAGTTCTGAACAAAAACAGAGCTTGGGGCTCTGGTCAGCCATCCAGGAACTCTTGGCTGAGCTATTTTTTCCCATAAGAAAAATCAGGTAATAAACCTAAAGGGAAAAATAAATGGCTCCCTTTCTGCTTCATAGGCTCTTTTGTGTTGTTGATAGGAGCCTTATTTGAGTGAAGAGTGTGCTGGTGCTAAGAGTAATAACACAGGATACTCTCAGAGGCCTCTTGAGCTTTAAAATCATTGTATAGCTGAGTGATTAAGAGGAGTAAGAAAGTCTATCTTAACCAGTAGTGTGTTTACATTTTGAGCTCCCTGGTCAAGTGTTTGCAAGGGTCATCACTTTTCATTAATTACACAATAAATAACTTTTCATTGAAAAAGGGCCACTGGATACAGGAGGCTGGAGAGGGAAGGTACTGCATGTGTCCTTTGGGCAACAGTCACATACTGGACCCAGGGAGACAAGGACTTACTTTTGCACCTATTTGCGAAGAAGCTCAGCTCTGAGTAGACAAGCCCCTAACCCAGGGTGGGAGATAGGTTCCCTTGTTCATTTTCAGTGGAATCATTATTATGTGCTGCTATTTCCCTACCTCCTGTTATCAGAAAAAAAAAAATGGAGTAGCAAAGACCAAAAGAACAGACTTTTTCTTTTTTTTTTAATTTCCAACTGAAGCAGTGACTATTGGTTCACTTACATGAGAGATGTTCTTGAGACTTTTCCAGATTATTTTGAGAGGACTGGCACTTTCTGAAAATGAGCATTCTGTTTTTGGGTTAATATTTGAAAGCCATCTGTGATTGATTTATTAGAGTGCTAATAATATTTTGCTTTTCTCTCCAAAGCATCCTAAATTTCTTCCTTAATCCTGTTTACCCAGCTCAACTGTAGAGAAGCCAAAATCACAAACTAGAGCTCCATGGTATTTACAGTTTTATGGGAAGGCTAATTTATAGGCTGTTCAGTTTTCTCCTAACTCTAATGTTGGATGGGAGAATCTTCTGTTTAAAAAAGAACTGCACCTGAGATATGAATATTTGTGTTTGTGTTAGGGGTATTTTCTTTACCATAGAAAATAAAATCAAAGAATAAAAGAGTGCTAGGCTAGGGATGCAGAGAAGCCAATAAGAAGTACTATGTCAAATATAGCAATGACATAATAGCTGCCAATGAGTATTGAGTCAGACACTATGACACTTGCCAACACTTGTCATGGATGATCTCATTTAATCCTTAATAGCTCTGTGAGGAAGGTACTGTCATGACCACATCACAGAGGTTTAGAAAGGTTAAGTAATTTGCCCAAATATTTTTTTTATTTCAATTATTAAAACTGAGGTATACTTGACAAATAAAATTGTGTGTATTTAAGGCATACAACATGATGATTTGATACACACATACATTGTGAAATGGTTACCACAATCAAGTTAATTAACACATCTGTCATCTCATATAGTTGTTTTTTTTTGGTTTTTTTTTTTTGTTTTTTTTTGTTTTTTTTTAGTTTGGGTGGTGTGAATGTATAAGATCTACTCTCTTACAAAATTTCCCCATTTCTCTCACACTCTCTCCCCAGCCACTGGTAATTACCATTCTACTCGCAGTTTCTATGAATTCTATTTAAAAAAAAAAAAAAAGATTCCACATGTAAATGATTCCATGCAATATTTGTCTTTCTCTATTTTTGCCCAAGTCTTAATGGTAATGTAAAAACAAGACTTGAATCAAAGTAATTCTACATAATGGCTTGTATTCCTATACCCAACACTGTATTCTCTAGAAGGAAGCAGGGAGCAGGCACTTGGCAACTAACCCATCCTTTAAGAAATTATCCTTTGAGCTAGAAGAGCCATTTCCTACCTTTAACCAAACTCCTTCCTCAACTTCAGATACAGAACCCATATTCAGTGGTCTAGATTATCTTCTACTCTCTTTCCACTGTGGCTTATTGGTGTTAACAAAGCTTATTTACTGAAAGAACTAAGGTGTCTCCTGCCAGAGAATTTATCCTGAGAGGAAGAACCGCCCCTGAGTGACAACTCTAAGTAGGGTATGATTCAGTCACTAGTATTTGTCCACTAATCCCATCTCTGAGTCTAATGAAGAACAAAGAATGAGTTGATTATCTGTTCTATTTCTGGTCTTCTCTTGACATTATTATTGTTTCCATGTGGCTTCTTTAGAAGCTTCTTAGAGCATTATAGTAGAAGACATCTTTAGGGTTGTTTGCTCAGCTAGCCCATTTTTCTTGACACTGACATTTACAGTCATGGAGGTGACTCTTGGCAGCCATGTTCCAGCTTTGTGGTGCTGCCCTCTCCTTGCCTCACCCCACTCTTACCACCCCTGATTGGTGCAGAGGTGGGCTCTTGACTAGGTTAGATCAGAGTCCCTTCCCAGGAATTAGGAATTGGTACTAAGAGAAGGTTAATGGCTGGACTTGTAACAGGAACTTGGAAGCCATTTCCACCAAGTAGATTGATGTACCAAGAGTGCTGGTCTTCAGCTAGAAAACAAAAACAAAAACAAAACTGATAAAGGTGGAGAGCAAACATAGATGGCTTTCCTGTCTCTGCTTCCAGTCCTCTTCTTCTGGCCCTTCGCTCTGGGCATACCCAGTTTTTGTGTTGTTGCTTTTAAAAAATAAATTCTTTTTTCCCCTTACACCACCAGCTTGAGATGGTTTCTAAACTTGCAACAGAGAATTCTAACTTTCTGAATTTTATGAGTTAGTACATCATATAATCTGTTTATTGAAACCATGGTGACAGGTTTATTTTTCTCTGTAGGTAAATTAATTTTCTTGGTCCCAAAACAGCGATTTATCTCCTTATCTGTTTTCACAAGAAGAGGAAGGAGGTATGAGTCAGCACCACTGGTAGAGAAATGTACTATTCTAACAAATGTACTTTGACAGTGAGCATGTATTATCCTGAAATAAGATGGACTGCACATTATCTGTTGTTTTTTTTTTTTTTTGTCTTCATGTAGCCTACAACCCTGAAGATGCTAGGAGAACAAATCTTGTACACAAAGGCACTTACTTTTCTTTATGTCCCTAAGATATGAGCTGGGAAGCTGAAAGTCTTTGCTCTTGAAACAAATCAAATAGATAAGCTAGGAAGCCTGTGAGGGTGTCAGTAACTGGCCATTGGAAAGAGAATGATCAGATGAGGTCCAGGTGGCTCTGGGAATAAATAACCCAACTGTAGGGTCAACAGTACTAAAGTCTGATGCAAAGTTTCATGGCATATCAGGACTGTAGTCTCCTTGCTTCCTTCAAATCCCCTGGAGGGATGGCCATGTGGTTAATATGATATCTATACTAGTTTCTTAGAGCAGCATGGTAACTATAGTTAATGGATTAGGAGCCCACCCTATTCCAATATGAGTTTCTTAATTACATTTGCAACAACTCCATTTTCAAATAATGTCACATTCTGAAGTACTTCAACATATCTTTTTGAAATGGGGAGAACAATTCAAACTATAGCAGAATTCATGGAGTTTTAGCAAATTTGAGCTTAACTTGAGGCAACGTAATGTCCCAATAGGTGATGAGGGTCATCTTATTGGGCAACTTATGAGAAGACAACTTTCATGACAAGCTAAGAAAGAGAGAAGAAATCACCAGGTAAGGGACTCTGGGAAAAAGTCTTGCTCGAAAAGAAAGAGGGGCAATTCTGAGGACAGCATTCATTCTGTTTCTCAACTGGCCTCCAGGTCCAGCAATTATTGGAGTACACAGCATCTGAGAGTAAAACTGAAAAGGTTGAAAACTTAAAAACATATGTTGGAACCCATACCTATAACAGTCAATAATACCAAAAATGAGTTATTACAGTTACTATGATTTCATCATGCCCTCAGATTGGTGAGACCTAGGAAACTTTACTTACATCAAAATCAGACAGGTGACAGCATGAGACAGAGATGAAGAGAAAGAGATAGCAAGAGGCCATTTCAGTTGGATCCTGGTAGATGGTTTGGCCCTGGGACAATAAAGTGAAATCTATTAGTAAGATTTCAGTCAAGTGAGATAGGACTTGAGGCAAGTCTACGATTTTATCATAGGAACTGGAGTGTGATTGGAAAATGGAGGCAGAAATATATTTAATGGCTTGAGCATGTGTGGTTGGGATTAAAGAAAGACAGTAAAAAGAGAGCTCATAATTAGACATTGAATTTATGGAAGCTTGATTGCTAAAATCTTCTATTTGCCTCTTCACCTGAAGAAGTAGGAATTACATTCTTCACATCTTAATTTCTATCACATAATATACGGCATGTTTCAAACCAAATAAATATTTGTTGAATGAAGAAATACACACATATAGAACCTGATTAGGATTGGCTCAGAAATAAGGGCAAGACTAAACCTGCATAATTAAATCTTACAGTTGAGAGAGGCAAAAGGACAGAGGCTGACATAGTCTTATACTTTATGCTCTCTATCTCTGGCATGGGGTAAGGAAGAAGAAAAGAAGATATAGAGAAGGGGAGAGGAAGCAGGAAAGCATGATAACTCCTACTGAGTTGGTGTTTGCTAATTAAGTTTCATTATCAGGTTTGTAATATACCAATAGGTGTTCCGTATTCAAATTAAAAATTTATTATCTTCGAATTGAAATATGAATTTGAATTATTCTTGTTTCTTTCCATTCTTTAATTGGTTGTATTGATTTCTTTTGTCTGGGAAATATATCAGAACCAATGTATAACTTCATTGGAGGTAACATTCGAGAGTTTTCCTAATTCAACGTAACTCCCAACAAATAAATTTCTACTAACTTTGCTGAAACATGATTATCTATCCTCTACTTGAACATTTTCAGTGATGGAGAGCTCACATGTTTGCCAGGCAGTTTTATCACTGAATAAAAGCCTGAGATTCTGACTTAGTAAGTCAGATATGAGACCCAAGAATCTGTATTGTTACATCAATGATATTGTGATAGAAAAGTATATCAATGTTTGACTATGTTTTGGAACCACTGTTTCAGATCAGTGATTTTCAAAATTATTGTAGCCAAATAGTGTATAGGTAACAACCAAAACTTACATAGAAGCAGGACCTTCAAGTGAGATTAGAGAGCAAGAGGGCTATTAGGCTATAGCTCTGAAGAGGGGGAGATCTGTTCATAAATGTTCATTTTAACTATAGCCTATCAACCTCTAGAAGTCAACTCTAAAGATTGGAAAATAGACCTATGAGACAGGGGTCTTAAAATCTGAAAATTGTCCAGGTATCATTGAGCTATTAGAAGACATGCATGAAAGTACAATAAAGAAAACCAATAAAGAG
This sequence comes from Pteropus vampyrus, assembly GCF_000151845.1. Taxonomy (NCBI): domain Eukaryota; kingdom Metazoa; phylum Chordata; class Mammalia; order Chiroptera; family Pteropodidae; genus Pteropus; species Pteropus vampyrus. The sequence continues at coordinate 1,537,361 of NW_011889309.1, forward strand.
GGGCTGGGGTGGAGCTCCAAGGCCTGTCTGCTCACCCCCGACCCCACCCCAAAGTGAACACAGTAAACATATAATTTTACAAAAAATTCATTAGTGCTCATGGTTTGCAAAACATTGAGAATTTCTGGTCTAGATGTCTCCTTGTTTGTCAATATCTTTTAATCTGTAGCAGTCAAAATAATTTATATGCACAGAAACCTCTAGAAGTGTGCCAGTATAATCCATGAGAAAAAGAAGAAGAAAGAAAAAAAATACTACCAATTTGCTACAACCATGCAGAATTCTAAAGTATTGCTTTCTCCCGAAGATGTCAGCCCTGAGGGCCTCATGGAGTTCTTTCTCCCCAAGGTGTCTCTACCTCTCACTCTATGCCCAACATGCCCTGAGTCTTCTCCTGTAAGAATGGCTGAAATTCCTTACTTTCTGTGGTAAGAGTACATTTAAATGTTCCACATTCTTTAAATCTCAATACCACCTTTGGACTATCTCTCGGGATATTTTCAAAGAGTTACTATGATAAAAAATATTGGCTTTTTCACTATGTCCTATAAAAGACTCTTTTCCTACCATAGTGAAGTGAAGGAAGGAATGAAGAGGATGAAAGAAACAAAAATTTCAGCCTCCACATACATAGTTCAGATGAGGTCAGACTAGAGAGACAGGGGAAGATTATCACCTTCCTTTTTTCTGGACTTTTATACTATATTTCACTGATTCTAAGACATACATTTTCCCATTTCTGAAATTTAATGAGAGCTTAGAATCAATGGTGTATCTTAGTTTACTTGGTAGTTTTTTTTTTAGTTGTATGTAATATAATAGAGCATTATGATAGATGGTGATTTAGATTCAGTGAAATCCAATAATTTGAATTTGCTTTCCTTCTTTCTTTATGAAAGTAATTTCTTCTAGTAACCTCAAATCAACATCCTTGGGACATGACTCTTCAATTAACCTTGAATTTGCTATGAACTAATGACAGTTTTTGTCAAATGCCTTGATAAAAGAAAATATATAGCATTTTAAAATTCTATAGTGTGGTGACCCTTTTCTTTAAAAAAACAACCCCCCCCAAAAAAAGGCAGTTCATTAGCACAACCAGCAACTTCTAACTGAGCACTTACTATATACCAGCTATGATTCTAAATGAGGATATATATTTATAGTAAACAACACCAGTAAGGTCTTTGTTCTTAAACTGTTTTTCTAGCTGTCCTACTACACTATATTAGAAGCTACATTTGTAATTTTATTTTTTGAGTAACCATATTTAAAAAAGTGAAAGAAAACGGTGAAATTGATTTAATAATATGTTGTATTAACTCAATGTATACAGAATATTTTATTAATGAGAAATTTTACATCTTTTCTTTCATGTCAAGTCTTCAAAATCCAATGTGTGTTTTAACCTACAATACATCTCAATTATGACTAGCCACATTTCAAATGCTCAATAGCCACATGTGGCTAATGGCTACTGTGTTGGACAGCATAGGTCTAGGGAACAGAGATAAATAACAAAGAAGGAAATGAACAAATTGATCATTTTAGGGATATGACTATGAGAGAACAAAATAAGATCATGGGATCAAGAGTAACTGGATGGAGTTTATTTTAATAAAGTCTTTTTCTAGAAGGTAACATTGAAGTGAGATCTAATAGATTAGCAGGAGCCTGCTATGCTAAAATGAGAAGAAAGAGGACTCCAGGTCACAGAATAAGGAGAGCGAAGTCACTGCAGTAGGAATGAATTTAGAAAATCCCAGGAACAGAATGAATGTAAGTGTGGCTAGAGCAGAATGAGTCTGCATATGTGTGAACAGTGGGTGGGGGGTGGCAGTAGATGGAGGACAGTGTGGGAGGGGTAGAAAAGTAAGAGATTAGCAAAGAGAGATAAGCAGGTACCAGATCATTAAATGTCTTGTGGGAATTGTAAAGACTTTGGAAATAATGTTGGTTTTATCTGTCTTGTTTCTATGTGAGATCACACTTGTTTCTGGTGAATACTACATTCATTTGTTAAGTATTCACATCAATTCATTTAATAATCAATTCTGGAATTTTGCTGAGAATTAATGTCTAGATTTTCCACGTGACGTTTTCAGATGCCATCCCTTTCCATTATTGAAAGTACGAACACTGTTTTGTTTGTTTGTTTGTTTGTTTGTTTGTTTGTTTTATTTTTAGTGTGTGTGTGTGTGTGTGTGTGTGTGTATCTTTTACTTTCCATGATATTACTTGGAGCAATACTGAGTCCACCCCTGCAAGTTCCTCCAATACTCAAGGATGTAATCAAATAGTCTCATACACATAAACACATTTTCATTGAGCAAACTCTTTTTTCACTAGACCATAACATACTTTCACTTTCATTTCTCTTTTTTATATTATCCATACTATTGTTTTCAGTTTGAAGATATCACTTGCTGGAAAAGGCAGAAGTAAAATATCAACTGAACTAATTTTGTTTCCTACTAGTTGTTAAAATTATAGCATTTTCCCTGACTTCTTTTTTTTGCTCTGAACGCCGATCTTGGGTTGGACTTTTTTTTTACACAAGTTTTAGCTCATATAGTATACTACCCTCTAAATATTGCTGTTTATATTACCTCTTTGTGTTTACAACAATTGATAGTGGTAATCACCTTCCTCCCAGATCCCCAAACATAGGGCATTATTGACTCTTATGTATATTAAGCTAGTTATTATGTTAGTCGGGACTCTCAGTTGAAAGTTACGGAAATCCAGCTCAATTACTTTAAGCCAAAAAACCCCCGAACTGGTTCATATGATTGGGAAGTTCAGTGATTTCAAGCACAGTAGGATCAAAAGTCTCAAAGATGTTAACAAGACTGTCTCTGTCTTTTCGCATTGTTTTCCCATTGTTTCAACCTCAGAAGGCTCTCTAGCTTGGCCAGCAAAAAAAAAAAAAAAAAAAAAAGTCTTTTCTGATAGTGCCAGCAAAAATCAGTTCTTAGTGGGGTATGCTGTTCTCATTGGCCAAGTTTAGGGTATGTGCCCACTCAAGCTGTTTGGCCTATAAATGGTAAATAAAGGTGGTTCCTCAAGGGAAGATCAATCAGACTTCTCTTATGAGAAGAAAGAATGGATAACAGGTAGGTGCAAAATAACAAACGATGATCAGTCTGTCTTACCTCTTCTCTCTTTACAGTGTCTCTTGTATTTGTTCTCTCCTCCCCATTTGCTCTGTCTCTACTTTAGCCAAGTAACATCAGATTTTTGCCTGGATTGTTGAACAAAGCTCTTAATTAGTTTTCCAGCTTCTACTTTCTTCACCATAGTCATATCACACAGTTCCATGGGGTACAATTTATATGAAAGTCTACATAAATACTTTGTGCAACATTGTTGACTTGACTTTCTCCCATGTGATACTCCTAGAATAATCTTGTAAAGTATAGTTCTGAATGTGCCAGAATCTTCAAAGGCCACTGGACCTGAAGAAAGTCAGAGAGATCACCATTTAGAACAGCAGAAAGATAGCATATTTAAAAGGTGAGGACTAGAATTTGACAGAAAAATAAGAATAGCTACATTGTATTGGACTAGCTGATGTGAGGAACACAAAGCAATACAAGAAATATTCATTAACTACTAAGAACTTACAATATAGTAAAGAGAGAGAACCCGATAAATATCTACACTACATACTAGTATATAGGAGACAGCAATATGAGGGGTTCTGTCCATATTTCTTAGATAAGTTATGGCTGAAATGAGGAAGGACATCATCATGATAGAGGTGGCATTTGATCTGGCCCTTGAATGATAGGTAGGATTTAATTGGCTAAAGGAGATGAAAAGAGGGGCATGTCTGGCAAGGTGAATGGCTCGAGCAAAGAAATGGTAAGTTTAATAGGAGGTTGGGGAATGGTAAATTAGCCAGATTGGCTTTGTCTGGGGTAGCTGAGGACAAACTTTGAGACTAAGTTTAGGCTAGATTGTGGAGAATGTTAAATGGCATCGGATTTTAGGAATGATGGAGATGTGTCATGTGCTAAATAAGAAGTACAACCCCAAGGATGAGCACAAGTCTATAGGGCTACTTTCCCTATATATGCTTTCAAGAGAATGAGGAGGAGAGTTACCTCTGCTCCTGGGATCCATCATGGGGAACCCATTTTCTGACTGCTGTACCACTGGTATTCTCCTGTCCTCTGCATGAGGGAGTGGGTTTATACTTTAGCAACTAGGACTCATGTCCTCAGAAAAAAATTTAGCACATGGGCCCCAGAGTCAACTGAATCCTTATTCGTGCCCCCCTTTTTTTTTTTGCCCCCAGCCAGGCCATGCTCATTTGGGATTTTCTGGTTTAATTGAGGGAGCTTCAGAGGTCTATGCAAGATCTTGCAACAGGCAGTGGAGAAAGTGGCAGAGGTATACAGAGTGGGCCCTATTTGCTTTCTCTGTGTTTGGTATAATTTCCAAGTTGGCCTGAAAGGTCAGCAGGGGAATCTTGTGAAAATAAAAAGGAGCATAAGTTGCTGACTATTTCTTTCTTAATTCTCTCTTTTTCCCGTCTACCCTGGGGCTGGGACTTGGGTTATGCTTCTTGCCAAGAGTATTCCTTCTTTGTAAACTGGCTGCGTCTATTTCTTCCCTTCTCAAAAGGAGGGATGGGTTTCTTGGCTTTGTGTCTGATAGCATCTGAAAGCTCTTCAGTATACTGTTGGCAGAGGCTAGCGTCAGTGCGACTTGTGTAATATGACACGATCTGTGTCTCAGGACTTTGCCCTAAGGTGTTCTGGGAAACATATTTCAGCAAGACAATCTCTGCTGTCCCCTCGGGAGTCCCTGGAATGGGGAAACAAGGGCAGTAGAGTTAAAATGCATCTGCATGAGGTTAGATTGTGTAGCCAATTTTCCCATTCCGCATGTTACCAGCCCATTAGGATGAGGTCACAGAAGCCTCTTCTCTGATCCAGACTAGTTCAGAAACTGCTGGACAATGAACAGATGCCCAGATGTCCTGTGGGAAGGATTCATTTCTGTAAGACTTTGTTCAACTCTTAGGCTGTATTTCAACAAGTGCCTACTCCTGCTTTTATTCTTTATGGTCTAATGATAGTGGTAGGATTGGGAATAGATCTTACTAAACCAAAATGCAGATGCCTCTGCCCCAGCCCATCAGAAGAACATATCAATCTGTTGGTTGGAAATATTTCTGGACTTTGATTGCAATATACTAGAGAAATCCCTGTGTGCTGAGGGGAGGAGGCCCATCACTGACCCTGTATAAGAGGAAGTAAGAACTGCAGGTTAAGAAAGCATCTGTTAGAGTCAGGCATACCCAGGCAAAAATTCTGCCTCACCCACTGGCTTGTGAGACTGGCAAGTCACATTCAGATTATCAGTTTCTACATCTGTTAGATAGAATAGTAGCCATGCGTACCTCACATGATGTGGGAAGGACTAAACAAGATAATGCATGTAAAGGGTTTAGCACAGTGCTTGGTCTATAGTGAACACGCAATAAGTGGTAGCTACAGTTATAAAATTAAAGCAGTAATTTTGCCTTTATTGTTTGAGGCAGGGCTCTGTATATACCCAACTGCTGTTGCTCCCACAAACAGTCCAGGCAACTGTTACAAAATTTATATCAGGGCTACTTTAACAAGATATTAATTTTAAGATGCAGCTGTGTCATCCCCCGGCTCCAGTGCCTTCCCACTCACATCTGGCACACTGCTTTGGAGAGACACACATCTCTGTGACTTAGAGATTGACCTCAGAAAGTGATGAAAAGGTTGGTAATTTTTCTTGCATACCACATTAACACACATTTTAAATGGTCTCATTAGGTTTTCTTGCTGATATCCAGCTATGAAATTACTGCTTGACTGAAGAGCCCCTGTGGACATAAACTGTCATTATTCTTAGGGATAACACCTGCATATAGCCATAAATCTAGGATAGCTCCCATTTCAGTACTGTGATTCAACTGCGGTTCATCTATTAGATAGAAGTAGTAAGTCAGCAACTGTGACTTTGATGTTCAGGTGGGATAAAAGCACATAGAGAAACTCAGTTGCACAAAAGCAGGAGTAGAACTGGGTTCGTAGATTTAAAAAAAAAAAATCGAGTACTATATAAGACCACAGTTTCAGAGCAGTCAGCAATGCAATAAACTTCAAGTGACTGACATTTATAATGGTAAGTGTGTGGGTGTCCATCCTTTATGCTCAGCCTGTTTAACCCCCATCCCAAAAAGAACAGTATAAGGTATATATTACAAAATAGAAACGGTACATTTTAAAAATTTCAAAGGAGATTTTATTTAAGGTCAGGCCTGGGATATACCTTTACAACAACGTTTTTAGCAATGAGTGCCAGAACGTTACATTTTTTTTTTAAATTGAGTATACTAGGTATACAATGTTATATTAGTTTCAGGGAGATAATATACTGATTCAACATTTATATACCTTACTATGTGATTGCCACACTAAGTCTAGTAACCATCTGTCACCATTCAAAATTATCACAATATTATCAACTATATTCCCCTTCACCTTTTTCATCCAACCCCTCACCTCCCTTCCCTCTGGCAACCATCAGTTTGATCTCTGTTTCTCTGAGTCTGTTTTTGTTTTGTTTTGTTCATTTATTTGGTTTCGTTGTTGTTGTTGATGATGGTGATGTTATTGTTTTAGATTCCACATACAAGTGAAATTATATGACATTTGTCATTCTCGGTCTGACTTATTTCACTTAGCATACCATCTAGGCCTATCTATGTTGCTGCAAATGGCCAGATTTCATTCTTTTTATTGCTGAGTAAAATTCCATTGAGTGTGTATGTGTGTGAGCATGCATGCACGTGTGTGTGTGTGTGTATCACATCTTGTTTATCCATTCATCTGTTGACATTTAGGTTGCTTCTATATCTTGGCTATTGTAAATAATGCTGCAATGAACATATGGGTGCATATATCTCTTCCTATTAGTGTTTTCATTTTCTTCAGATAAATATGAAGAGGTGGAATTGCTGAATCATATGATAGTTCTATTTTTAGTTTTATGAGTAATCTCCATACTGTGTTCCATAGTAGCTGCACCAAGGCACACTCCTACCAACAGTGCACAAGAGTTCTCTTTCTCCACATCTTTGCCAACATTTTTCATTTGCTGACTTTTTGATTATAGCCATGTTGACAGGTGTGAGGCAGTATTGCATTGCAGCTTTGATTTGACTTTCCCTAGTGATTAGTGATGTCAAGCATCTTTTCATATGTCTCTTGGCCGTATGGATATCTTCTTTGGAAAAATGTCTAGTCATATCCTCTGCCCATATTTTGATCAGATTGTTTATTTTTTGTTATTAAGGTGTATGAGTTCCTCATGTATTTTGGATATTAACCCCTTATTGAATACATCATTTGCAAATATACTCTCCCATTCAGTAGACTGCCATTCTGTTTTGTTGATGGTTTCCTTCACTGTGCAAAACTTTTTAGTTCAATGTAGTCCCATTTGTATATTTTTTCTTTTGATTTTCTTGCTCAAGGGGGCATATCCAAAAAGATATTGCTAAGACTGATATCAAAGAGTTTACTACCTATATTTTCTTCTAAGAGTTTTATGGTTTTAGGTCTCACATTAAAGTTTTAATTCAGTTTATTTTTGCATATGGTGTAAGAGAGTGGTCCAGTTTTGTTGTTTTGTATGTATCTGTTCAGTTTGTCCAACACTACTTATTGAAGAGCCTGTCATTTCCCCATTGTATATTCTTGCCTCCTTTGTCATAGACTAATTGACCTTATAAGTGGGAGTTTATTTCTGGGCTTTCTATTCTCATCCACTGATCTGTGTGTTTGTTTTTGTGCCAGTACCATACTGCTTTTATTATTATTGCTTTATAGTAGAGTTTGAAATCAGGGAGTATGATACCTCCTACTTTCTTCTTCTTTCTCAAGATTGCTTTTGTGGTTCTATATAAATTTTAGAGAAGACTGTCATTGGTATGTCAATGGTATTTTGTAGTTCTGCGGAGAATGTCATTGGTATTTTGATAGGTATTTTATTGCTTTGGGTAGCATGGACATTTTAACAATATTAATCCTTTCAATCCATGAGTACAATAGATATATCCTTCCGTTTATTTGTGTCTTTTTTCAATTTCTTTCTTCAATGTCTTATACTTTTCAGAGTATAGGTCTTTAACCTCCTTGATTAAATTTATTCCTAGGTAAAAATTAATATTTAGAAATTGATTACATCTTTATAAAACAATAAAGAACTATCAAAAAGAAAAATTAAGAAAACAATTCCATTTACAATTGCATCAAAAATAAAAAATACCTAAGAATAAATTTAACCAAGGACGTATTTGAAATATTGTCAGACACTGAAGAAGGAGATTGAAGAAGATATAAATAAGCAGAAGCACCTACTGTGCTCATGGATAGGAAGAATTAACATTGTTAATGCAATCCCTATCAAAATACAAATGGCAACATGATGTAAGAAGGATGGCAGAGTGAGGAATCTCTCCAGATATCTCCCCTTGAAATAATAATAAGTTGAACATCTAAAACTTAACAACCACATGCACACATGCACATCGGAGAGATCTGCACATTAGGGCTTCAAAACTGCACAAGTCTGGGGGTTAGATTTGGAGGAACAAAGTAGCTGCCATACTCAGCTGCAGCCCCCTGCAGAAGGAGGGGGAGGGGAGAAGTTGTGGCTGGATCCCCAAACAGCTCCGCCTAAGGGATCAGAGTGTTCCATGAAGTGGAGCCCAGGGATCAAATCAGAGGGTGGAACAGGAACTAAGTGTGGAGGGGCAACAGCTGTGTCTTAGCAGCTGCTGTTGCCAAGTGGGAGACTGAGATACTGAGCCTGGCAGCGCCTCCCCCACCAACTCAGAGTATGCCCTCCCCCTACCCCATATGCTCCAAGACATAGCACTGTAGAGCCACAGGGGAATTTGTGCAACTGGTACTGAAATATAAAATACAGCTGATACCACAGACAGTTGCTGGGACCAAGGGGATCTGATCGTGGATTGAATATACAGTATACTAGAAAGAGAGAAAAAAAAAAAGCATTTTAGCCTCAAAGCAGAGATCCAAGGGGCTTGGACACCATCTATTGGAAATCAGAAGAAAAAACCCTTTTTATCAACTGGCTGAAGAGAGATCACTATTTATAATAAATCTTTTTTGAGGGGAAAAAAAGGCAGAGTACATTCCTATTAATGTTCAGACAGAGAAATAGTCCATAAAACACCATGAAAAGCCAAGGTGACAAGGCAATTCAGAAAGAAAGAGAAAAATCTCCAGAAAACAAGCTTAAAGATGTGATTTAAATGAAAGAGAATTCAGGATTGCATTTCTGAAAAAACTCAATGAGATGCAAGATCAATCTGATCGACAATTCCAAGAACTTAGAATCAAAATAAACCAATGAAAGGAGTTGTTTTTAGCAAAGAGATTGAAACCCTATAAAAGAACCAAATAGAACTTTTGGAGATGGAGAACACATTAAAAGCAATGAAGAATGAAATAGCAAACTTAGGAAATAGAGCTGACCAGATGGAAGAAAGAATCAGTGATATCAAAGACAGAAATCTGGAAATGACTCAGAAGAAGTGAGAGACCTCAACACACACACACACACACACACACACACACACACACACACACACACACACGCGCGCGCGCACACACACACACATGAACTATACAAGAACTATCTGACACCATCAGGAAAAGCAACATAAGAAATAAGCATATACCAGAAGGAGAAGAGGAGGAGAAGAGAAAAAAGAGGACATATTCAAACAAAGGACGAGATTTCCCAAAATATCTTCAAATTCAAGAAGCAAATAAAACATCTATTATCTTAACCCAAAAAGCCTTTTCCAAGACACATTATATTGCAATTGTCAAAAGTAATGACAAAGAAAGAATTATCAAGGCATCCAGGGAAAAGAAGATAGTAGCCTATAAAGGAAAGCCCATTAGACTATCTTCAGAATTCTCAGCACAAACATTACAAGCAAGAAACAAGCAAGAAAGGAGTGGAATCAAATATTTAAACTATTAAATGAAAGAAACTACCAGCCAAGAATAATATATCCAGCAAAGCTCTCATTTGCATATGCAGGAGAAATAAAGTCCTTTACAGACAAACAAAAATTAATGTTACAAGGCTTGCAATACACAAAATACTGAAGGGGATCATCCCACCTGAGACAAAGGACAAAAAATAAATAACAGGCAGACAGAAGCAGAATAGTGCAAATCTTATTTAGAATAGGGTTTTATAAGTTTAAACATTAAGAAGATAATTGCTACTGCAAGTTACAAATGAATGTTCAGCATGCGTAGGGATAATTTGAGACATCAATAACAGAAAAGGGGAGGGAATAAAGATCCAAATTTGCAAAAGAGAATGATAAATAAAACTATTTTTTACATAATCTTAATGGTAACCACACACCAAAAATCCAGAATTGAGGTAGATAACATAAAACAAGAGAGACCAGAAGAGATATCCACAAAATCCCACCAAATTAAAATAATAGACAGAAACACGGGACAAAGAAAAAATGAAAACAGTGAGCTACTAGAAAACAAAAGATAAAATGGCTATAAGAAGACCTCATATTTTAATAATCACCCTAAATTAAATGCACTGAACTCAAAAGGCACACTTGCAGATTGTATCAAAAAACAGAGAGTCGGAAACCCGCCCCTCCATTTGGGGTGTACTATCTTATTTCTTTATCTCCTAAATTCCACAGGGCTGTAATCTTCCTTAGCACAGCCCATCTCCTTCTAAAATATACTTGCAATAAATCTTACTTTTTCTAAAAAAATAAAACAAAACAAAAAACCCCGACTATATTCAATCTTCAAGAGACATCTCAGCTGCAAGGACGAATATAAACTCAAAGTGAAAAGGTGGAAAATGATATTCCTAGGAAATGGCATCCAGAGAAAAGTGGGTGTAGCTGTAATTATATCTAACAAATAGACTTCAAAATAAAAATGGTAAAGAGAGATACTGATGGGTACTTCATAATGATAAAGGGAACCATACATAAAAAAGACATAACACTTATTAATATCTATGTTCTCAATCAGGGAGCCCCAAAATGTATCAAGCAATTATTATAGAACTAAAGGGAGAAACTGACCAAACACAATCATTGTGGGGGACATAAATATCTTACTGTCAGATATGGATAGCTCATCCAAACAGAAAATCATTAAGAAAATAACATCCTTAAATGATACATTAGACCAACTGTACATAATTGACATTTACAGAGCCTTTCATCTCAAAACAACTACTTATACATTCTTTTCTAGTGAACATGAAACATTCTCAAGGATAGACCACATGCTAGGACACAAAACTAGCCTCAACAAATGTAGGAGAATCATACCACGCATATTCTTTGATCATAATGCTTTGAAACTGAAGATCAACTGTAATAAGAAAGCAGAAGAACCATAAATATGTGGAGATTAAATAACATGCTATTAAAGAATGAATGGGTCATTGGGTGGCTCCATAGTGTAATGGTTAGCATGTCTGCTTTACACGCAGAAGGTCCTGCGTTCGTGCCCCAGGTGGAGCCACGGACCCTACCCTGGGTGCGCCAGGCTCTGGGTGCACCAGGCCCCCGAGTGTGCCTGGGGGGCCAGGCCCCGGTGGAGGCCAGGCCCAAGTCCCTGGTGCGCCAGGTCCTGAGTGCGTGCTGCAAGCGCATGGGAGGAGATGCCCCGCCTTCAGAGATCCAGTTCTTAAGGGGAGACAGCAACATCCGTAGGTCAGGGGTGGAAGTGTGGGGTGAGAATTAAAGAGGGGGGAAAAAAAGAATGAGTCATAGAAGAAATAAAAAGAGAGATTAAGAGATACATAGAAATAAGTGAGAATAAAAGTACAACATATCAAAATTTGGGGGACATAACAAAAGCTGTAATAAGAGGAAGGTACATATCACACAGGCCTATCTCAAAAAGTAAGAATGAGCCCAAATAAACAACCTAACACAACATCTTTAAAAAACTAGAAAAAAATAACAGTTGAAGCCCTAAGTCAGCAGAAGGATGGAAATAATCAAAATTAGAGTAGAACTAAATGAAATTGGGAACAAAAAGACAATAGAAAAAATTAATGCAACAAAGAGCTGGTTCTTTGAGAAGATTAATAAAATTGACAAACTCCTGGTTAGACTCACTAAAGAAAAAAAGACACAAACAAAATCAGAAATAAAAGAGGACTTATGACAGATACCACTGAAATACAAAGAATTATACAAGAATACTATGAAAAATTATATGACAACCAAATTTAATAACCTAGAAGAAATGAACGAGTTCTTAGAAATATACAGCCTTCCTACACTAAATCATGAAGAACTGGAAATTCTAAGGAGACTGATCAGCAGTATGGAAATTGAAACGATCATTAAAAACATCCCAACAAACAGAAGTCCAGGGCCAGATGGATTTACATATGAATTCAAACAAACATTTAAAGATTTAATACACATTCTTCTCAAGCTTTTTAAAAATATTGAAGAAGAGGGAATGCTTCTTAACTTATTTTATGAGGCCAATATTACCCTGATACTACAATCTGGTAAAGATGATACCAAAAAACAAACAAACAAACAAAAAACCTATAGGCCAATATCTCTCATGAATACAGATACAAAATCCTAAATAAGATACTACAAATTGAATACAACAACACATTAAAAAATTACACACAATAATTCAGTAGGTTTCATCCCAGGGGCACAAGGATTGTTTAACATACATAAATTGATTAATGTGATACATCACATAAACAAAATAAGCAATAAGAATCATATGATTTTATTAATAGATCCAGAAAATGCCTTTTGCAAGATACAACAACCTTTTTATGATTAAAGTACTTAATGAGATAGGTAAAGAAGGAAAGTACTGCAGCATAATAAAGGCCGTATACAACAAACTCTCAGCTAACATACTTAACAGTGAAAAACTAAAAACCTTTCCTTTAAGACTGGGAACAAGTCAAGGTTGTTCGTTATCACCAGTATTACTCAATACCATTTTGGAAGTCCTAGCAAGCACAATCAGGCAAGAGAAAGAAATAAAATGCATCTAAATAGAAAATGAAGAAGTCAAACTGTCACTATTTGTGGATGGCATTATTCTCTATATAGAAAACCCTACAGACTCCACTAAAAACACTACTAGAAATGACAAACAAATACAGTAGTTTCAAAATACAAAATCAATGTTCAAAAATTTATAGCATTCCCATACTCTAAAAATGTATTTTCAGAAAAAAAAAACAAAAAACAAAAAAACCCTCATTTTGTAATTGCAACAAAAAGAATAAAATACCTAGAAATAAATCTAACAAAACATGTAAAAAACCTATACTATGAAAACTATAAGACATTATTAATAGAAACTGAAAAAGACAAAGAAATGGAAATATATTCTGTGTCCTTGGGTTGGAAGAATCAACAGTTAAAATGAGTTTATTACCTAAAGCACTATACAGATTCAATGCAATTCCCATCAAATCCCACTGGCATTTTTAAAAGAAATAGAACAAAAAAAAATCATCAGATTTGTATGGAAGCACAAAATACCCCAAATAGCTAAAACAATCCTAGGCAAAATAAAAAACAAGGCTAGACTTCAAATTATACTACAAAAGGACAGTAATCAAAACGTCATGGTATTGGCAGAAAGACAGAAATACAGACCAGTGGAACAGAATTGAGTCCAGAAGTAAACTCGTATTTATATGGGTAAATAATATTTGACAAAAGAGCCCAAAACATACAATGGAGAAAGGAAAGCCTCTTCAATAAATGGTTCTGGGAAAACTGGAAAGCCACATGCAAAAGAATGAAAATAGACTATTGTCTATAACCAAACACCAAAATTAACTCTAAATGGATCAAGGACCAGAATATAAGACCTGAAACAATAAACTGCATAGAAGAAAACATAGGTACTAAACTTATGAACTTTGGACTTAGGATTTTGTGAATTCAACCTTAAAGGCAAGGAAAGTAAAAGCAAAAATAAATGAATGAGACTACATCAAACTAAAAGCTTCTGCACAGAAAAAGAAACCATCAATAAGGCACAGAGGTAATCATCCAAATGGCAAAATATATTTGCAAACAACACCTAATATCCAAAATATACAAAGAACTCATACATCTCAATAACAACAACAACAACAACAACAAAACCCAAACAATCTAATTAAAAATTGAGCAGAGGACCTGAACAGACACTTCTCTCAAGAAGATGTACAAATAGCCAACAGACATATAAAAAGATGCTCAACTTCACTAGCTATTAGGGAAAAGGAAAGCAATACCATCTCACACCTGTTAGAATGGCTATTATCAACAGTAGAAGTAATAACGAGTATTGGAGAGGATTTGAAGAAAAGGTAACCCTCATACACTCCTGGTGAGACTTCGAATTGGTACAGCCACTATAAAAAACAGTATGGAGTTTCCTCAAAAAACTAAGAATTGAATTACCACATAATCCAGCAATCTCTCTTCTGAGTATTTACCACAACCCTCCCACTCCCCACAAAAAAAAGCAGAGAACATTTATCCATGAAAATATATGCACCGTGATGTTCATAGCAGCATTATTCATGGTGGCCAGGACATGGAAACAACCAAAGTGTCCTAGTGTAGATGATTAGATGAAGAAGATGTGGTACATATATACAATGGAATATTACTGAGCTATAAGAAAAGATGAAATACTGCCATTTGCAACAACATGGATGGATCTTGAAATAATTATGTTAAGTGAAATAAGCCAGAAAAAGTTGAAAATCACTCGTCTGTGAAATATAAACCTAAAAGCAGCAAACAACCATGACGTGGACATGGACAGTGGTTACCAGATTAGTGGTTACCAGAAGGATGAGGAAGAGGGAGGAGGTAGATAGGGGTAAAAGGAGTTAAATATTTGGTGACTGAAGGAAATCTAACTCTGGGTGATAAATACACAATGCAATAAAGCTACGGCATACTGTTACATTGTACACATGAAACTTACTGGATTTTGTTGATCATTGTCATCCCGATAATTTTTAATTAAAAAAAAATCAATGGCATTTTTCACAGAACTAATACAAATAATCCTAAGATTTACACGGAACCACAAAAGATCCCCAATAGCCAAAGCAATCTTGAGAAAGAACAAAGTTGGAGGTATCACACTACTTGATATCAAACTGTACTACAAGGCTATAGTAATCAAAAAGCATGGTACTGGCATAAAAACAGACACATAGATCGATGGAACAGAATGGAGAGCCTAGAAATAAACCCATGCCTATATGGTGAATTTATCCACAACAAAGAAAGCAGGAATATATAATGGGATAAATACAGTATCTTTAACAAATGACGTTGGGAAAATTGGACAGATACTTGCAAAAAATGTAATTAGACCCCTTTCTCACACCATATACAAGAATAAACTCAAAATGGATTACAGACTATAATGTTACACTCAAAACCATAAAACTCCTAGACGAAAACATAAGAAGGAAACTTTCTGACATTACTCAGTAATATTTTTTTGTATATGTCTCCTCAGGCAAGAGAAACAACAACAGCAAAATAAACAAATGGGACAACATCAAACTAAAAAGTTTTTGCACAGCGAAGGAAACCATCAACAAAATGAAAAGACAAACTACTGAATGAGAGAAGATATTCCCCAGTGATACATCTGATAAAGAGTTAATATCCAAAATATAAAAGAAACAACTCATACAACTTAACACCAAAAAGATACAATCCAATTAAAAATGGGGAGAGGACCTGAATAGACATTTCTCCAAAGAGGACATACAGGTGGCCACAGACACAAAAAGGTGCTCAACATTACTAATCGTTAGAGAAATACAAATTAAAATCAAAATGAGGTATCACTTCACACCTGTCAGAATGACTATTATCAAAAATTCAACAAACAGTAAGTGTTGTTGAGGATGTGGAGAAAAAGGAACCCTCATGCACTGTTTGTGGCATTATAAATTGGTGCAGCCGCTATGGAAGACATTATGGAAGTTACTTAAAAAATTAAAAATAGAGTCTACAGCCCTGCCACCCGGAACGTGCCCAATCTCATCTGATCTCAGAAGCTAAGCAGGGTCAGGCCTGGTTAGTACTTGGATAGGACCACCTAGGAATACCAGGTGCTATAGGCATTAAAAAAAATTAAAAACAGAACTACCATATGATCCAACAATCTCACTTCTGGATATTTATTCAAAAAAACTTCAAAACACTAATAGGAAAAAGATATATGCATCATTGTAGCATTATTTATAATAGCCAAGATATGAAAGTAACCAAAGTGTCCATCGACAGATGATAGGATAAAGAGGTGGTACATATATACAATGAAATATTGCTCAGCCATGAAAAAGAATATCTTACAATTTATGACATGGATAGACCTAGAGGGTATTATGATAAGTGAAATAAATCAGATAAAGACAAATACCATATGATTAATTAAAAGGTGGAATAAAAAAACTAAATAAACAAAACAGAAACAAACTCATAGACACAGATAATAAACTGACAGGTTAGATGGGAGGGTGTTGGTTGCCTGGGTGAAAAAGTTAAAGATTAAGAAGTACAAATTGGCATTTACAAAATATATTTGGGGATATTAGATACAGCAGAGGTAATATAGTCAACAATATTGTAATAACTATGTATCGTGCCAGATGGATGCTAGACTTATCTGAGATAGCACTTCATAAGTTATGTAAGTATCTAACTACTATGCTATACACCTGAAACTACTTTAATATTGAATGTCAACTGTAATTGAAATATTAAAAAAATAAAAATTTAATTTCTAGGTATTTTATTCTTTTTGACGCAATTGTAGATGGGATTGTTTTCTTAATTTCTCTTTTTGATCACTTATTGCTAGTATGTGGAAACATAACAAATTTCTGTATGTTAATTTTGTATTCTTCTACTTTACTGAATTCATTGATAAATTTTAATAATTTTTGGTAGAGTCTTTGAGTCCTCTAGTGTCATGTCATCTGGAAATAGTGACAGTTCTACTTTTTTTTCCAACGTGGATGCATTTTATTTTTCTTGTCTGATGCTGAGGATAGGACCTCCAATACTGTATTAAATAATATTGGTGAGAGTGAGCTTCCTTGTCTTGCTCCAGATCTTAATGGAAAAGCTTTCAGATTTTTCATCATTGAGTAGGGAGATTCAAGTAGGAACTGACCAGTGGAGAAGTAGATCTGGTCTCTACCCTGCAAACCTGATTTTAATTAGGAAATAGGACCATGGCAGTTTTATTAATAACCATCTTATAAACACAGTTCTCTGATATTTTTTAAAAAGATTAAAACGTTTGGTCAAAGGGAGTCATAAATAACATTCAAATATGTGATTTCTTAATGATAATATGTCAAGATATATCAATGTGTTTGATATATCTTTATGAAAAATTTAGAAATATAAAAAAGAGAAGAAATTACCATTTACTTATAATTGTACCATCATTAGCATTCTAGTCTTTTTTCATTGTATGTTCATATAAACACGTGAAAATACAAATTAGACTATAAATAAAATTCTATTGACTCCCATGTCCTTCTCAACCATATATAATAAACATTTCTCACATAATTATTTTTTGAAAAATATTTCAAAAGCTTGAACATGTTCTGGTACAGAATGCTTAATAAATGGTAGCTATTATTATTTATTACACCATTTTTCACTGAATGACAAAAAATATAAGGTATTTTACCTTTCTGATTTTGATAAACATTCAAGTTATTAATTTTTTCCCACTATTATAATCAATTGTGCCAAGAACTTTTTGTACATTGTGTAAATTTCTCATTAATTTGGTAGGGTAGATTCTTAATAAGGAATTCCTGGATCAAAGTTTAGGTAATTTTAAACATTTTAATATTAAATACATATTGCCAAATTGCCTTCCTTAAAGGAGCATACCTGTTTAAGTTCTAACAGTGATTTAGGAGAGGTCCATCTCCACTCACACCGAACTTGGGTGATAGTTTGACTTTAGTAAATAGGGTTCTATTTAAAAACCAACTTGAATGGACCAATGTGCTTCTCACTGTGGAGGAAATCAGCCAGAAGGCAAGTTGGCTCTGAGACAATGTCAATGAGATCTGGGGATTTCATCTTCGAGTTGTTTTGACCTACCACTATTCTTCTTTGTGTATCTCCAAGAACCCTTGTGCTTATCTTTAATGTTTGTCCCGCTGGTAATTCCTCATCCACCCTCCCTGTTGGACTCTAAGCTTCATGAGACCAGGTCTCTTTCGTCACATTTAGGCCCAGTATAGAGCCTGATGTTCATTGGGCACTCAATGCATATATGTGAATGAAAGAATTGCAACTAACATGCCCTAAATTAAGAGCTTTGAGCTGAATCATTCTCTTGTGGCTATATTTAAAAATGGAAAAAGTATTTCTTACATATGATGAAACAAAAGAGCAAGTTATAGAATATCATGTACTTTATGATCCCAGTTTTGAGGGGAGAGGGAGCAAGACAGAGAAAGAGGTAGGGAAAGACAGTAAGAGAACAAGAAACCATCAGAGAGGTAGGGTGAGGAAAAGAAAGATTAAACCTTAAAATACTCATAGTGGTCATCACAGGAGTGGTGATAATTTTTTCTTTTTTGTGTTTGTATTTTTCAAAAAATTTTATTATGTACATGAATCGGAAATTTTTTTTTTTATTAAAATTATTATCAGATCTCAAATACTTTGAAACCTGTGTGGTATTATGATGACTTGGCAAATTTCACCTTATTTACAGAATCCTTTTCATTAGTTGGAGCCACTTTATTTATGTGTCCTCTTTTCTTCCCACGGCTGTAATTTTTATTTTAATTTGAGAAATTAGGTTAAAGAGGAGGAAAAAAAAAAAAAAAGCTTGCCAAGCTCCTAGTAATTTAGAGGCTAATTTTTTTCCAAGCCAGCAAATATCTTTGAGGAGGTGAGAAAAGATCGCGATGAATAAAAAGGTGTACTAAGAGGAGCACTCAGTAGATGTGTTGCTTTTTGCAGAGTCCTCTGAAAAGACCAAGTGACTTCTTCTACGGAGAAGTTACCTATTCATGATTAACAGAATTTCCTCAGAGCTTTGTAGTCTTCAATTCTTATTCCTCCCAGTGCTGGCTTCATTGTCTTCTCTCCTCTCAGGGCAACAGCATTTAGAAATAACAGTTCCCAAGGAGGAATGGAAGAGTTGCAGTTTACATGGTGAGACTGGGTACCAAGGGGAAGTATGGGAGGGAGGTGGGTATGGGGGAGATAAGAGAGGCCAGGAAGGGCTATCCAAAAAAGGAGAAAGCACAACTTCTGTCCCAAGGGGCTTATAATCTGATACTTCTTTTACTGCTTGAACTCCAAACCCCTGAAGTGATTGTAGAATCCTATGGCTACAGAATATTCTCATATATACCCTGTCCCCATACATTCATAAACTTCCCCACCATCAACATCCTGTACCACCACGGTACATTTGTTACAATCCATGAAGTATGAACACATCATTATTATCTAAAGTCCATAGTTTACATTACAGTTTATTCTTGGTGTTGCACATTCTGTGGGTTTGAACAAATGTATAATAACATATATTTACCATTGTAGTATTGCACATAACAGTTGCACTGACCTGACAATTCTCTGCTGTGTCTATTCATCCTTTATGCCAACACCTGGCAACTACTGATCATTTCACTGTCTCTATACTTTTGCCTTTTCCAGAATGTCAAATTCCTGGCCTCTACAGTATGTTGTCTTTGCATACTTTTCATTATGTTTTAGACAGGCTGATTATTTTTTTTTTACATTTAGTAATATACATTTAGATATACTGCATGTTTTTTCCATGGCTTGATAGGTCTTTTTTTTTTCTTTCTTTTTTTTTAGCAGTGAGTAATATTCCATTGTCTAGATGTATCACAATTTATCTGCTCAGCTACTTTGAAGGACATATTGGTTGCTTCAAGTTTCGGTAATTATAAATAAAACTACTATAAACATCCATATACAAGTTTTGTGTGGACATAGTTTTTTCTATATTGTTTATCTTTTCAAAAAGCCAACTCCTAATTTCATTGGTCTCTTAGATTGTCTTTTTAGTTTCTCTTTCATTTATTTCCAGTGTGATCTTTGATAGTTCATTCTTTCTACTAACTTAGAGCTATTTCGTTCTTTTTTCCAGATACTTTAGGTGTAAAAATTAGTTTATTTGAGATTTTTCTCTTTTTTTAATTTAGGCATTTATCTTTATGAACATTCCTCTTAGAACTGTTTTTGCTGCATTCCATAAGTTTAAAAGTTGTATTCCCATTTTCATTTGTCTCAAGTTTTTAAAAAAATTTTCTCATTTCTTCTTTGACCCATTAGTTTTTCTGTAGCATATTGTTTAATCTCCACATATTTTTGAATTTTCTAGTTTTCTTCTTATCATCAATTTCTAGTTTCATACCATTGTGGTCCAAAATGATGTTTGATATGATTTTAATCTTCTTAAGTTTATTAAGACTTGTTTTATGGCCTAACATAATTTATCTTGGAGAATGTTCCATGTGTTCTTGAGAAGAATGTGTATTATGCTACTGTTGGATGGAAAGTTCTCTAATTTATCTTTAAGCCTATTGAGTCTAATATATAGTTTAAGTCCAATGCTTCCTTATTGATCTCTATTGATCTTTTTGAAAAATCACCTTTTGGTTTGGTTAATATTCTATATTAATTTCTTATCAATTTCATTGCTTTCTACTCTAATTTTTCTTATTTTTTTATTTTATATTAGTTTCAGATATACAGTACAATGGCTAGACATTTATATAATTTATAAAGTGATACTCCAACTTACTCTAGAACCCACCTGGCACTACAGACAGCCAATACAATAATATTGACTATATTCCCTATGTTATATTCTACATTCATGCTACTGTTTTGTAAATACTAATTTGTACTTCTTCATCCCTTTCCCTTTTTCATCCAGCCCCCCTCTCCCACCCTACTCCAAACTCATTCCCCTCCCCTCTGGCAATCACCAGTTTGTTCTCTGTATTTGTAAGTCTGTTTTCATTTAGTTTGTTCCTTAGATGAAACTATATGGTATTTATCTTTCTCTGTCTTACTTATTTCACTCAGCATAATACCTTCTAGGTTCATCCATGTCATTGCAAATGGTAAGATTTCATTTTTTATGGCTGAGTAATATTCTATTGTGTGTATGTGTGTGTGTGTGTGTATACATATATAT
>NW_011889309.1:1559083-1628744 GCF_000151845.1 Pteropus vampyrus
CAATCCCACCAGCAGCGTATGAGGGTTCCTGTCTCTCCACATCCTCATCAATACTTGTTTTTTGATTCATTGAAGATAGCCAATCTGACAGGTATGAAGTGATATTTCATTGTGGTTTTAATTTGCATTTCTCGAATGATTAATGATTTTGAGTATCTTTTCATATGTCTATTGCCCATCTGTATTCCCTCTTTGGAGAAATATCTATTCAAGTCTTTTGCCCATTTTTAATTGGTTTTTTTTTTTTTTTAGCAGTATTAAAAAGTTTACTGCCTATGTTTTCTTCTAGGAGTTTTATGATTTTGGGTCTTACATTGAAGTCTTTAATCCACTTTGAGTTTATTCTTGTATATGGTATAAGAAGGAGGTCTAGTTTCTTTTTCTTTTTTTTTTTTTTTGCATGTATCTGTTTGGTTCACCCCATACCATTTGTTGAAGAGTCTGTCTTTACCCTATTGTATATTCTCCTTTGTCATAGATTAAATGACCATATGGGTGCAAATTTATTTCTGGGATCTCTATTCTGTTACATTGATCTATATGTCTGTTTTTATGTCAGTATCATGCTGTTTTGATTACTATATCCTCATAGAATAGTTTGATATCAGTCAGTGTGATACCTCCAATTTTGTTATTCTTTCTCCAGATTGCTATGGCTATTTGTTATCTTTTATGGTTCTATATAAATTTTTGAATTATTTGTTCTAGTTCTCTGAAAAATGCCATTGGTATTTTGATAGGAATTGCACTGAGTCTATAGATGCCTTTGGGTAGTATGGCGATTTTAATTATGCTGATTCTTTCTACCCATGAGCATGATATATGCTTCCATTTATTTGCATCTTAAATTTCTTTTTTCAATGACTTGTAATTTTCCAAGAACAGGTCTTTTACCTCCTCGGTTAATTCGATTCCTAGGCATTTTATTGTTTTTGATGCAACTGTAAATGGTATTGTTTTTCTTAATTTGTCATTCTGATACTTCATCATTGGTGCGTAAAAATGCAATCAACTTCTGAATATTAATTTTTTATCTGCTACTTTACTGAATTCATTGATCAGTTCTAACAGTTTTTTGGAGGAATCTTTATGGTTCTCTAATATAGTATCATCATCTGCAAATGATGACAATTTTACTTCTTCCTTTTCAATTTGGAATGTTTTTCATTTCTATTTCTTGTCTGATTGCTGTAGTTATGACTTTTAAGGCTTTGTTGGATAAAAGTAGTGAAAGTGGGCATTCTTGTCTTGTTCCTGATCTTAAGGAAAATGCTTTTAGTCATTCCCTATTCAATATAATATGAGTTGTAGGTATGTCATATATGGCCTTTATTGTGTTAAGGTATGGTCCCTCTATTCCCACTTTGCTGAGAGTTTTTATCATTAATGAGTGTTGAATTTTGTTGAATGAATTTTCTGTATCTATTGATAGGATTACATGATATTTATCTTTTAATTTGTTAATGTGGTGTATCACATTAATTGATTTGAAACTATTAAATCAACCTTGCATCCTGGGAATAAATCCAACTTGATCATGGTGTATGATATTTTTAATATATTGCTGAATTCGATTTGCTCATATTTTGTTGAGAATTTTTGCATCAATGTTCATCAGGGATATCTGCCTATAGCTTTCCTTTTTTGTACTATCTTTGTCTAGTTCGAAATCAGGATATTGGAGGACTCATAAAGAGTTAGGGAGCCTTCCCTCATCTTGAAGTTTTTGGAATAGTTTGAGAAGAATAGGTGTTAATTCTTCTTCAAATGTTTGGTAAAATTTACCAATGAAGCCATCCAGTCCAAGGATTTTGTTTTTTGGAAGATTTTGATGACTGACTGGATTTCTTTGGTGGTAATAGGTCAGTTCAGATTTTCTGTTACTTCTTGACTCAGTCTTGGGATATTATTTGTTTCTAGGAATGTATCCATATCTTCCAGATTATCCAATTTGTTGGCATATAATTGCTCATAATATTTTCCTATGATCCTTTATATTTCTGTCAAGTCCATTGTTACTTCTCCTTTTTCATTTCTGATTTTATTTATTTTATTTTTTCTTGATAAGTCTGGTTAAAGGTTTATCAATTTTGTTTATCCTTTTAAAGAACTAGCTTTGGTTTCACTGATCTTTGTATTGTTTTTCCAGACTCAATCAGATTAATTTATAAAATATTTTTGGTTTTCTACTATATGCTAGACACTGTTCTAGGAGCTGAGGATACAGCAGTGAACAAAACAGACAAACATCATTTTCCTCAGAAAGTTTATGTTCTGTTGGGAGTGCAGGGATAAACATAGGAACGAATAAAGAAATAATAAACAAAAACAAATAAATAAATTTACAATTTGTCAGGTAGTGATATATATGATAAAAAAACAAATGCAGGGCAGGGGGATAAGAAGTGTGGACAGCAGAGGTTGCCATTTAAAATAAGATGGATGGGAATGGCTCACTTGAAAGGTGACATTTGAACACAGGCCTGATTGAAGTGAATGAATGATCTATGGCTATATTTAAGGTGAAGAATGTTCCTGGCATAGGGAGCAGCTGAGTCCAGAGGCCGTAGGTTGGGGAGGCTGCTGACATGTGAGAAGAAACAAAAGGACAATGGAACAGAATAGGTGAGAGGAGCTGACTTTGAGGAAGTGAATCTATGGACTACACTGTTTGGATAATGATCAAACTCTTATCAATTTGTTTAGAAGTAGTTGTTGAGGCCCCATTTTGATTCATTTAAATAATTTATTGTGCTTTTATTATCTGCACTATTCTATTCATAATAATAGTAATGGGTAAGATAAAAACTTGCTATAAATCAATGAATAGAGGAATGGCCTTGCCCACACAGAGCCTAGAGTCTATCGAGTGATAAAGATTGTCTTTTAAAAATATAAAGTTTTATCCAATGTGATGGTTATTTTCATGTGTCAACTTAAGTAGGCCATAGATGCCCAGATATCTGGTTAAACAGATATAGTTTATGGGTGTGTCTGTGGGGGTATTTTAGTCCCTTGAAGGCCTGGTTAGAACAAAAAGGTGGGGAAAAGGATAATTCCATTTCTCTGCCTGATTGCATAAACTGGAACATCAATCTTCTCCTCTCTTTGGACTAGAATTTATACCATTGGTACTCCTGGTTCTCAGGCCTTTCAACTTGGACCAGTTTTACATCACCATCTTTCCTGAGTCTCCAGTTTGCAGATGGTAGATCATGAGACTTCTCAGCCTCCATATTTGCATGAGCCAGTTCCTCATAAAATATCTATATATCAATGCCTATCTCTCTCTATATATATATCTTATTCACTTTGTTTCTCTGAAGAACCTTGACTAGTACATCCAGAAATACAAAATCTTCTGTATAATTCTGGAAATACAGAATCTTCATCAAGGTATATTAAGCTCCTTCTCTACTCTATAAATTATTTGAGAACTTTTATTCATTGCTGAATTCATGCAACAAAACATTTTTTAAAAATAAAATATAGGTGACACGGCATCTCAGAAAGAAAGAGAAAAATCTCCAGAAAATAAGCTTAAAGACAGAAATATGAGACTTAAATGACAGAGAATTCAGTATGGTGCTTCTGAAAAAACTCAATGAAATCCAAAATAATTCATATCGACAACTCCAGGAATTGAAAAAACAACTACATGAGCAGAATCAATTTTTTAGCTAGGAGATCGATACCCTTAAAAAGAACAAAAAGAACTTATGGAGGTGAAGAACACACTAAAAAAGATGAAGAAAGAAATAGCAAGCTTGAGAAATAGAATAGACTAAATGAAGGAAAGAAATTATATCGAAGACAGAAATCTAAAAATAAATCATCAGGAGGAAGAGAGAAACCGAAGAATGAAAAATAAAGAGAAATGCAAGAACTAGTTGATACTATCAGGAGAGGAAACATAAAAATAATGGGAATTCTAAAAGGGGAGGAAATGGAGCAGAAATTAGAAAGCATTTTCAGACAAATAGTTGATGAGAATTTCCCAAATTTAAGAAGTGATCTGGAGCTTAGAATTCAAGAAGTCAACAGAACAACCAATTATCTCAACCCAAAAAGGCCTTCACCAAGACACATTGTATTAAAATTATCAAAAATCAATGACAAAGGCAGAATTCTCAGGGAAACCAGGGAGAAGAAAACAGTAACTTATAAGGGTAAACCCATTAGATAATCCTCAGACTTCTCAGCACAAACCTTACAAGCCAGAAAGGAATGGAATCAAATATTTAAACTATTAAGTGAAAGGAACTACCAGCCTAGAATAATGTATCCAGCTAAACTCTCCTTCAGATAGGAAGGAGAAATTAAGACTTTTCCAGGTATACAAAAATTGAGGCAAATCTCCAATACAAGGCCTGCATTACAGGAAATACTGAAAGAGGTCAGCTCACCTAAAATAAAATGACAAAAAATATATATATAACTAAGAGAAAGGGGACTAGCAGGCAGATAGAAGCAGAGGAGTGCAACTCTTCCTAAGATCAGGGCATTATAAACTTAAACAATAAGAAAAGAATTGCTATAGCAAGATAGTAGATAGTAATGAATGTTTGGCATACATAGAGACAAATTGAGACAACAATGATTAAAAAGGGGAGGATTCAAAGATCCAGATTAGCAAAGGAGAATGGATATAAGGCACACGCAGAAGAAAATAGACAACTATACACACACACATATATCCTCTACATATTCAAAATGGTAACCACACACTAAAGATTCAGAACTGAAATATATTACATAAAACAAGAAGAACCAGAGGGAAACCCCACAAAACAAAACAAAAAAACAAAACAAAACAAACAAACAAACAAACAGACACACAAAGACAAGGAAGCAATGGAAATACCGAAGTACAGGGAAGAAAAAGATAAATTTGCTATAGGAATGCCTCATATTTTAATAATCACCCTAAATGTAAATGGACTGAACTCACCAATAAAAAGGTACAGAGTTGCAGAATGGATCAAAAAACAAAACTCAACATATGTTGCCTCCAGGAGACACATCTCAGCTCCAAAGACGAATATAGACTCAAAATGAAAAGGTGGAAATTGATATTTCAAGCAAATGTCATTCAGAGAAAAGTGGGAGTAACTGTACTAATATCAGATAAAATAGACTTCAAAATCAAAAAGGTAAAGAAAGATACTGAGGGACACTTCATAATGATAAAGGGAATCATGCACCAAGAAGATTTAACACTTATTAATACCTATGCTCCCAATCACGGAGCCCCGAAATATGTAAAACAATTACTAACAGAACTAAAGGGAGAAACAGACCAAAACACTATTATAGTAAGGGACCTAAATACCCCACTATTGGATATGGAGAGATCATCCAAACAAAAAATCAATAAGGAAATAACATCTTTAAATAGCACATTAGACCAACTGAACATAATTGACATTTACAGAGCCTTTCATCCCCAAATAGCTGCTTGAGATAGCCTCAACAAATATAAGAGGTCTGAAATTATACCAACCATATTCTCTGATCATAATGCTTTGAAACTAGAGATCAACTGTAAAAAGAAAAAGAAGGAAGAAAAATACATGAGAATTAAACAACGTGCTATGAAGAATGACTGGGTCAGAGAAGAAATAAAAAGAGAGATCAAGAAATACATAGAAATGAATGATAATGATAGCACAATGAAAAGATAGTACAATTTCGGGACACAGCAAAGTAGTCATAAGAGGAAAGCTCATATCATTATAGGCCTATCTCAAAAAAGAACAAGCCCAAAAAACAACATAACGCTTCATATTAAAAAACTAGAAAAAAAAAATGAAGCCTAAAGTCAGCAGGAGGAAAGAAATAATCAAATTTAGAGCAAAATTAAATGAAATTGAAAAATAAAAACCAATAGAATAAATAAATGCAAGAAAGAGCTGGTTCTTTGAGAATGTTAATAAAATTGACAAACCCCTGGCTAGACTCACCGAAGAAAAAAGAGAAAGGCCACAAATAAACAAAATCAGGAATGAAAGAAGGGAAATTATGACTGACATCGTAGAAATACAAAGGATCATGTAAGAATACTATGAAAAAGTATATAACACCAAATTTAATAACCTAGAAGTGGACCAGTACTTAGAAAAAGACAACCTTCCTAAACTGAATGAAGAAGAACTGGAAAATATAAATAGACCAATTAGTAGTATGAAAATAGAAACAATCATCAAAAACCTACTAAAAAATAAAAGTCCAAGACCAGATGACTTCACCAGGGAATTCCACCAAACATTCAAAGAAGATTTAATACCTATTCTCCTCAAACTCTTCCAAAAAATTGAAGAAGAGCCAATAACACAAACAAAGAAACTAAAGACCAATATCTCTCTTGAACAAAGATGCAAAACTCCTAAATAAGATACCAGCGAACTGAATACAGCAATATGTTTAAAAGATTATACACCACAATCAAGCGGGCTTCATCCCAGGGACACAGGGATGGTTCAACATACGTAAATCAATTAATGTGATACACCATATGAACAAATTAAAGAATAAGAATCATATGATCATATCAATAGATGCAGAAAAAGCCTTTGACAAGATACAGCATCCATTTATGATCAAAACACTTAACAAAATCGGCATAGAGGGAAAGTACCTTAACATAATAAAGGCCATCTATGACAAACCCTCAGCCAACATTATAGTTAATGGTGAAAAACTAAAAACCTTCCCTCTAAGATCAGGTACAAGAAAAGGCTGTTCACTATCACCACTGTTATTCTATATAACATTGTAGCTCCCAGCCAGTGCAATCGGGAAAGAAGAAAATATAAAAAACTTGCAAATAGGAAATGAAGAATTCAAACTGTCACTATTTGCAGATGACATGATTCTCTATATAGAAAACCCTACAGACTCCACAAGAACACTACTAAAAACAATATGCACACACAGTAATGTTACTGGATACAAAATCAGTGTTCAAAAATTCATAGCTTTCCTGTACTCTAATAATGAATTGTCAGAAAAAGAAGCGGAAAAAATAATTCCTTTTGCAATTGCAACAAAAAGAATAAAATACTCATGAATAAATCTAATGAAACATGTGAAGGACCTATGTAATGAAAACTATAAGACCCTGTTAAAAGAAATCAAAGAAAATACAAAGAAATGGAAAGATATTCTGTGTTCTTTTATTGGAAGAAAAGTTAAATGACCTTATTACCTAAAGCATTATACAGATTTAATGCAATCCCCATCAACATCCCATTGGCATCTTTTAAAGAAATAGAACAAAAATTATCGGATTCGTATGAAAGTGCAAAAGACCCCAAATTGCCAAGGCCACCATAAGAAAAAAAGAACGAGGCTGAGGCCATCACTCTGCCTGACATCAACTTATACTATAAGGCGATGATAATCAAAATGGCATGGTATTAGCAGAATAGCAGACACACAGACCAGTGGAACAGAATCAAGAGTCCAGAAGTAAACCCATGTTTAAATGGGCTAATAATTTTTGACAAAAAGCCAAATACATACAGAGAAAGGAAAGCCTCTTCAATAAATGGTTCTGAGAAAACTGGAAAGCTATTTGCAAGAATGAAACTAGACTGCTGTCTATCACCACACACCAAAATTAACTCAAAATGGATTAAGGACCTGAATGTAAGACCTGAAACAATAAAATGCATAGAAAAAACATAGGAACCTTGGACTTAAAGAGGATTTATGAGTTTGATCTCAAAGTCAAGAGGTGTAAAAGCAAAAATAAACGAATGAGACTACGACAAACTAAAGGCTTCTGCACAGTAAAAGAAATTGTCAACAAGGTAAAGAGACCACCATCTGAATAGAAGAAGATATTTGTAAGCAACGCCTCCAATAAGGGCCTAATATGCAAAGAACTCATATGACTCAGTAACAAAAAAAAAAAAATGATTCAATAAAAAAATGGGCTGAGTACCTGAACAGACACTTCTCCCAAGAAGACACACAAATGGTCAAAAAACATACGAAAAGATGCTCATTATCCATAGTTTAACCACAATGAGATACCATCTCATACCTCTTAGAATAGCTATTATCAACAGGACAAGTAATAACAAATGTTGGAGAGGATGCAGAGAAAAAGGAACCCTCATACACTACTGTTGGGCCTGCAAATTGGTATAGCCACTATAGAAAACAGTATGGTGGTTCCTCAAAAAACTAACAGTTGATCTACCACCATATGATCCAGCAATTCCTGTAGTTGGTATTTACCCCAAAGGCTTGAAAACTCAAATCCGAAAAGATATTTGCACACTGATGTTCATAGCAGTATTATTCACAATGGCCAGGTCATGAAAGCAACCGAAGTGTCTTATGATAGATGATTGGCTAAAGAAGCTGTGGTACATATATACAATGGAATATTACTCAACCATAAGAAGAGTTTGTGACAACATGGATGGACCTCGAGATAATCATGCTAAGTGAAATAAGTCAGACAGAAAATGTTGAAAACTACATGATATCACTTATATGTGGGATATAAACCTAAAAGCAACAAAGAAACAGGACAAACAGAGACTCATAAACATGGACAGTAGCTTAGTGATTACCGGAGTATAGGGGAGTGGGGAGGGGATAGGTAGATAGAGTATAAGGGGTCAAATATGTGGTGACAGAAAAAAATCTAACTATAGGTGGTGAACACACAATACTATATATATATATGCCTTACTGTTGGATTATACACCTGAAACTTATTGGATTTCATTAACCAATGTCATCATAATAGAAAGAAAGAAAGAAAGAAAAGTTAAAAATAAAAATATTTGTGACTTTACCATCAACTCAAACTTTAAGGTTTAATGTCAAATGGGACAGTGGAACTCAGTAGGATTTGTGAAAATCAAAGCACAAATATGAACTAAAGATGTGATTGGTTATAAAGAAAATATGAGAATAAAAAATAAATAAAAATATAATTTACTAGTAAGAATTGTGATAACATATTAATAGCTACCATTTATTTAGTATTTATGTTATGCAAAGCATTAGTGAGCTAGGTAATTTGTTTACTTTATTTAATTATATTAAAAAACTGATAAGTAAGGTAGTCTTATCCTGTTTTACAGATTAGATAACTGAAAATTAAGGACAGGCAATTTGAGCAAGGTCATACAGTTGATAGTGGTAGATCTAGAATTAGAAATCCAAAGTGCTAGTCTCCAGGTCTTACTCGATTTTGATTTCTGCATTATTGTGATTTAGATGACTAAAATATATTGTGCAGATATATTTGGTCTTTATCCACACCTCTTGGCTCACAGCTCCAAAAATCTTTAGAATTCCCTAAGTGAAGAGAGTAAAAATGCTGTCTCTTGTTAAAGAGGTGACTTTTGGACCTACCTAAGAGTGGTTTATAGTAGGAGCCAACCTTGTCGTTAGAGGATAGAATTTTCAGTCCTACTTTCTGATTTCTGGGAAGGAGAGAAGAGCTTGAGGTTGAATCAATTGCCAATAGCCAATGACTCAGTCAATTATGACTACATAATGAAGCCGCCTTAAAATCTGAAAAGAATACCTCATCGCCCCTTTTTCAGAGAGCTACTGTGTTTGGATCTGGAATGCTTTCATGTGCCACTGTGCTGGGTCTCAAGCTCCATAAAGACAGAAGTTCCTTTGTTTGGGACCTCACTCTATGTATTTCTTCATCTGGGTACTGACTTACATCCTTTAATATCTTTCATAATTAATCAGTAATCTAATGAATAAACAAGTTTTCCTGAGTTCTGGGAGCCATTCTAGCAAATTAATCAAGCCTAAAGAGAAGTAACAATCTTAATTTGTGATTGGCACCCTGAGTTGGAGGGGGTCATTGCAACCTCCAATACATAGCTGGTAACATCCTGGGTTATGACTAGTATCTAAAGTGGAGTGCAGTCTTGTGGGACTGATCCCTTTACCTGTGAAATCTGATTCTGTTTCTGGATAGATGGTGTCAGAATTGAGTTGAATTTCTTAATAGGGAGGAGAGAGAGAGGGAGGAGGGAGGAGGGAGGAGGGAGGGAGCCTCCAAACATACGTTGGAATTGAATTTGGGAACACTTTTCACTACCAATATCCTCACTATAAAAAATGGCGCTTTAAAAGATCATTTATCAAATGAAGAGAGCTGTCTGAATGATCTTAGTCTATCCACTGAGCATTTATTAAGTGACTACTATGTACCTACTAGTAACTGTACTGGGCACTGGGAATACAAGGTTGAATGGCATGATGTTTCCCTTAAGGAAAACAGGTAAATTAAGAGACAGTAACTGCATTAAGGTGAATGCTCTGAGATGTGAGCACAGAAGAGGGGCACATCCTGAGAATTCATGGAGGGTTTCTGAAGGAAGTCAAACTGACCTAGAATGATGAGTAGAAGTTAGATAGATGGAAAAGTGGGGAATGATATTCTAGGTAGTCAAAACAACATGTGAAAGGGCACAGAGCTGTGAGGCAGTGTGAAGGAATGTACTTTCCCCATTTCTGTGGCTCATTTCCTTATGGAGGGAGTTGCCCACCAATTTCTGCCCTCTCTCTCCCTTTTATTCTCATGGTGGGTAGAATGAATTCTGATTAGTAAATATGAGATGAATAACTTGAGTGTGTCTTTTTCAGCTCTCTTTTCTTACTGAAAGGAGTGAGCTGTAGACAGGAAGCACATATTTGTTTCTGTAGTTCACAATTAAGAATCCTCCTTGTGTGAAGATAGAAAATCTTTTCTCCGATACTGACTTTATCAATAATAAAGGGGGTATGTTGGTTTTTCACGTGTGGTCTCTTTGTCCCATTACTTAATTGATTCAGAACTTCAATAGGGAAGAGAGTTGCTATTCAGTGGGAATTCTAGAACCCACATAGAAGGAATGTATGAGGTGGGGAGGGCAGGAGATGAGATTCAACAGATTTGGAAGAGCCAGATCATGGAATATCTTTATCTTAAATGCCATGTAGGGAATCCCTCTGAATTTGGTTTTAAATAGAGAGTAACCCACTCAGAGTTCATTCTATATTAGTCTCTGGCAACAGTGTAGAGCATGAATGTTGGGGAGGGTGAAAGAAATTATGAAAGGCAGGATGACCAATCTAGAAGTGACTGAAGTTATTAGGGAAGGTGAATCCTGAGCTAGTTCAGAAGAGAAAGCGTAGAGGAGAGCCTGATTCAGCAAATGGCTAGGAGACCACAAAAATAAGATTTAATGATTGGCCAGATGTGATAAAATAAATTAGAAAAATCTGAGACGAGTCCTATTTTTCTGACTTAAGTAACAGTGCGTTATAATGTCAGCTACTGAGTGAGGAAAAACAGTAAAAGGATTTGATTTGGGCAAAGTAAGGCAATGATGCATTTAGTTTGGGCCATGTTGATTTTCATGTGTGGGATTTCCAGTTGAGATGTTTGCCATATTACAGTTGTATACGAGTCTCAAGTCGAGCAGGGATGTCAGTGTTGCAGATTTAAATTTGAAGCCATCAGCATAGGAAGGGGAGCATAACTGCGTTGGATAGTATAGGAAAATAAAATAGTGGGCCAGAAGGAAACCCTTTGGGGAATGCAAACATTTAAGAAGTTCACAGAGGAGGAAGAACCTGTGAAATTGGACAAAAAGCAATGATCGGAGATGTAGGGGAGAAATCATGAGAGATGTCAGGGAAGTAGAGAATTTCAGGAAGAACTGAGTGAGAAATAGTATCGAACACAGCATAAAGTTTCAGTTAGAATAAAGGTGGGAGTCTCCAGTGGCTTTGGCTATTTGGAAGTGATCCTTTTGAAAGCAGTTTGAGTTGAGTGATATGGCCAGGTGATAGAAGTAAGGAAGTAGCAAAGTGAATACTCCTTCACTTATAGGGGCTATTTTCAAGATGCTTGGCTGAGAAGTCAAGGGGAGGTCAAGAGAGACGTTCTTCTCAAGTGATGTATTTATAGACTGAGGGCAATGAGCTAATAGAAAGCAGGAAGGTGAATTTATGGAAGAAAGCAATTATAGAGGGTGCAAGTTTTCAAGGTTAAAGGAGATAATTAATGAAAAACTGAGATGGGGTTGGGGAGTATGGTGGGTGTGTATGGGGGGGCAGTGAGGATGGACATTATCTTGAACAAGAGAAGAGAAGCCTACTTTCTGAGACCCTAAAAAAGAAGGAAGGGTATTTATAAATGAGACAGGCATTGTTTTGTTGTTGATATTTTTAATAAGGCCTGGAGGAGAGGGAGGAAGCAGAAGTTCATGCCAATGGCCTCTAGTTCCTTGATAAAATAGGAGGCAATGCCATTTGCTGAGAGTGTTGAGGCTTGAGAAAATAGTAAAGGTTTGGCATGAACATCAGGGATGTCAGGAGAGCAGATACTAACCAAGGAAATGGTGACTACACTGAAGATGGTCTAGCTAGAGAAAAGAGAAGACAGGAAGATCCTGCAGACTGACTGAAATGGAACAAGGAAGGAACTTGGTGGTCCATGAAATACTAGTGGTGGCAATGGGAGCATGAAAGCAATGGAAAGAGAAGAGGTCAGCAGCAGAGAGTGGATTTTTTGTGTTTTTGTTTGTTTGTTTGTTTGTTTTTCAGTTAGTTCTAAAACAACAGTTGATATTTGAACAACTCTATATTTTAGGAAAAGTTTTTGCAGACATTACATTTGGTTTCCATAGTAGTTCTATGAGACATGTTCTATGAGATAAAGTGAGACTCATGGAAATAGTGACTAAAGGTCAGACAAGTAGCAAAGGCAGAACTTTGACGTAGCTATTTAGTCTCTAGCCTTCATACAAATATGATTTGATATTAAAAAACATTGATGATCCAAGTCAGAAATAAAAATATACAGCTCGGATTGATTTTTTTAGGAGTAAAGGAAATGTTTTCATCTCTATTTGTGACCATAAGCACAGTGTTGCCAAATGGCTTACCGGCATGTATTTATGTCAAGGTGGGTCTTTGCTTTTCCTGGCTAATCTGCTTACACAGCGCACATAGGTCCATGGATACCCCACGGTAGTTCACATCTCCTTGCATCTGTACCTGCTGTCTTTCTGCCTAGAATATTCTCCCTGTGGTTGTCTCTTGGCTAATTCTTCCATCTTTTAAAACACCTCAACCACCTTTCTTTGCTCAGAGTGAGCAAAATGCCCTATTTTGTGCTCCTACTAGTACCCAAAGCTCTTACTTTATTTCATCACATTAATATTGTTGCCAATACACCTGTCTCCCCATGAGACTGAGCTCTTTGGGAGCAGAAACTTTTAATCTCCATAGAAAGTGCCCAGCATAGCACTTGGTGCAAATATGGGTCAGTCACCTGCAAATAACAGAAATGTACCTTTAACATAACTCTCAGTAGAAAACAACTAAAAGCATGAGTTAGTTCGTCACACAATCAGTCTTAATACAGCCACACCATTATTTTGTTGAGATGATAAGACATAGCAGAAGCTTTGATGGGCAGACAATTTGCAAAGGCTTTCCTTTCTTTTTCTGATACTTTCTTTATCTTCACCTTTAAAGATCTAGAATTTTAATAGATCTCAAAATTGCATACTTTCCCTGCACCTCTACTACTACCACTGATCCAAGCCAACATCATCTCTTGCCTGGATTATGGGTCTTAATAACTGGTCTCCTTGCTCCAGCCTTCCCAGGGTACAGGCTATTCTCAACACAGCATCAGAGCCATTTTGGTACAGTGTAGGTGAGATGAAGTCTCCTCTGCTCAGTAGACTCCAATGGTTCTCATCTCATTCAATGTAAAAGCCAAAATCCTTTCAAACTCTTTCAGCGCTCTATGCACTCTGCCCCTGTTAATTTAGACTTCACATTCTACTTAGCTCATCAGCGTACTCACTCTTTCTTAAGATACCAGGCCCACTCCCATCTTAGGACCTTGCATTGACATTCCTTGTCTGAAATTCTCCTCCACAAGATTTCATTATTCCTCTCTTGTTCTTTCCTCAGCTCTTTTACTCAGGTATGTCCTTCTCAGTGAGGCACTCCTGGTTACCTTTTCAAACATTATAACTGCCTACTCCTGCATTTCCTATTATCCATCTCTCTGCTTTATTTTTCTACTTAACACTCAATACTGACTAGAATACTATTTGCTTTATTTACCTATCTCGTTTGTTTTCTGCTTCTCCAAGTAGAGCAGTGAGTTAGACTGTTCAGTTCATTTCTGTATCATCCCTTCATACCCAAAACAGTGTCCAGCAGAGTAGGCACTTAGTGAATATTTATTGAACAAGTAAGTTCTGATTCAAAGCAGTCCTCTTATCTCCTCTTTAGAAATAGATGGTTTTCCAATTGTTTCAAATATATTAACTTAGTTTGTTTAATTAGAATATATTCTTTCCAGAAGTAAAGACCTGATTTACACTTTGTGTTTGTTCATTAATGCAAAATGATGGTCCTTATAGCTCAATTGCATCTGTCTTTTTCTCATCTACCCATGTTATGGCTGGATCTGCTCATCTCTCTCAGACCACTCTGTTTCCCTTTACTCCTTCTACTCTTCTTTGTCTCAGAAAAACCTCATCACTCTTAGAGAAATTCTTCCTTTCCACTGCTTCTGGTGATTTAATCTTTGTTCTTTAATCAGAAATAAGGAGGTGGCGGTGGGAGTGGGGAATGTACTCAGATGATCATACATCATTTTATAGAAGGAAAAATCTGGCATTTTCATTGGCAAATAAATCCTGGAGTTCTGGAAGTGAAAAAGACCTAAGAGGTCAGGTCATCCATCGTCACACTTTGGGGCAGTTCTATATTGAAAACCTACTCCCTAAACACAACCATCTAGCTTTTTCACTGACTATTCCCTAAGGAACCTAGATCTCTGACCTCCTTTGAAAAGAGATTTTAGTGGCTTTGTGGAAAATATGAAATTATTATTAAAGCACTTGCAATGCTGTAAAGTTATGAAATTGGAGCACAAATGTACAACCCTGGAGTCCTAGGCTGGAGGCTGGGTTCCAAGGCCTGACCAAACTGGGTTTTAATTTTGAATTGAACATGAATTAACTGAGTGGAATTAACTGTTAACCTCTAAACAAAAGATAATACTGGATTTCTAGTCAAGATGGTGGAGTAGGTAAATGCTGTGCTGGCCTCCTCTAATGACCACATCAAAATTACAGCTAAACTACAGAACAACTATCATTTAGAACCACCTGAACTCTAGTTGAATGAAGTCTTATAACTAAGGACATACATGAAGACTGTTAGGAGGAGCAGAGATGTGGAATTGGCCATCCCCAAACCTGAAAGTGAAAATTAAAAATTGAGAGGGATATCTCAGCTGCAGATGTCCTCCCTGGAGCAAAGGGTCCCAGCCCTGCACCAGGCTCCCAAGCCCAGGGTTCCAGTGCCAGGAAGAGAAGCCTACATAACTTCTGCTGTGAAAACCAGTGGAGACTGTGACTGAGTAAGACAAAAGATTGCTGGAGTCCCAGGTGTATCTCTTAAAGGGCTCATGCATGGGCTTATTCTCTGATGGACTTACTCTGAGCTTCAGTGCTGAGGTAGCAGATTGAAAGGTACCAGACACATATGGGGACCACATAAGAGCACTCTACTAAGACTGAAAAACATAGTAGCCCTACCTAACACATAGAACAAACACAGGGAGGCAGGAAAAATGGGGAGACAAAGAAATATGTCCCAAATGAATGTACAGACCAAAGCTCCAGAAAAAGAACTAAACAAAATAGAGACAAGCAATCTACCAGATGCAGAGTTCAAGATGCTGGTTATAAGGATGCTCAATGAACTTAGGGGAAGAGTATATAAACTCAGTGAGAATTTTAACAAAAAGATGGGAAACATAAAAGTGGAGATAGAAACAATAAAAAAGAACCAGTCATAAGTGAAGAATACGATAATTGAAATAAAGAATACCTTAAGAGGAATTAACAATAGATTAGATGAAGTGGAGATCAAGTCATCCATTTAGAAGATAAGATAGCAGAAAACACCCAATCAGAACAGCAACAATAAAAAAAGAATCCAAAAAATGAGAATAGTTTAAGGGGCTTCTGGGATGATATCAAGCACAACATTTGCATCATAGGAGTACCAGAAGGAGAGGAGAGAGAGCAAGGAATTGAAAACCTATTTTAAGAAATAATGACTAAAACTTCCCTAACCTGGTGAAGGAAATAGACATACAAACCCAGGAAGTACAGGGAGACTCAGCAAGATGAACTCAAAGAGGCCCACACCAAGACACATCATAATTAAAATGCCAAAGTTAAAGACAAAGAGAGAATCTTAAAAGCAACAGGAGAAAAGCAATTAGTTACATACAAGGGGATGCTCATAAGACTGTCAGTCGGTTTCTCAACAGAAACTTTTCAGGCTGGAAGGGCTTGACTTGAAATATTCAGTGATGAAAAGCAAGGGTCTACTACCAAGATTACTCTATCCAACAAAGTTATCATTTAGAACTGAAGGACAGATAAAGAGCTTCTTAGACAAGAAAAAATGAAAGGAGTTCATCAACACCAAACTAGTATTTCAAATATTAAAGGGACTTCTTTAAGAAGAAGAAGGAAAAAAAAGATAAAAAATATGAAGAATAAAATGGTCATAACTACATATCAACAATTACTTTAAATGTATATAGATTAAATGTTCTGATCAAAAATAGAGTGACTGAATGGATACAAAAACAAGACCCTTAAATACGCTGTCTACAAGAGACTCAATTCAGATTGAGACACATACAGAGAATGAAAGTAAAGGGATAGAAAAAGATATTTTATGAAAATGAAAAAAAAAAGGTAGGTATCAATGCTTATCCCAGAAAAAACAGACTTTAAAACAAAGTCTTTAATGAGGACAAGGAAGGACCCAGAAATCCCACTACTGGGTATTCATATGATGAAACCCATCTTTGACGGAACATTTGAATCCGTATGTTCACTGCAGCATTATTTACAGTAGCCAAGATATGGAGGCATCTTGAGTATCCATCTATGGATGAATGGATAAAGAAGAGGTGGTACATACATAGAGTAAAATATTACTTAGCCATAAAAAAAATAAAGCCTTGCCACCTGCAGGAACATATATAGACCTAGAGGGTATTGTGCTGAGTGGATAAGTTAGACAGAGAAAAACAAATGCCATATGATTTCACTTACATGTGGAATCTAAAACACAAAATATACACAACAGATAAATCTGAAACAAACTCATAGATACAGAGATTTTGATGTTGCCAGATGTGAGGGATGTTGGGGATGGTTGAAAAAGGGGAAAGGATTAAGAAGTACAAATTTGTAGTTAGAAAATAATTATGAGGATATAAAGTATAGTGTAAGGAATAGAGTTAATGTCGATAATATTGTAATAACTATGTACAGTGTTAAATGGGTACTAATTTATTGGGGTGATCACTTTGTAAGTTATATAAACGATCGCTATGTTGTACACCTGAAACTAATGTAATATTATATGTCAACTGTAATTGAAAAAAAAAAAAGATAATTTAAAAATAAATAAATAAAAATAAAACAAATAACATAAGATACTAAGAACTTTGCATGCACACGCATGTGTGTGTGTGTGTAAATAGAGGTATATACTCAATAAATATAAATGTATAAATATATACTTCATAACTGTTTCTTCTCTTTCTTCTATCCTATCCCCAACCACATCCAGATGCATTTCATGTTTAATAGACCATCTAAGTCCTCATTATAGAATTTTCAAGTCTACGAAATCTTTTAGTTTGATGATCCTCAAATTTTACAAGGACTATTCCTATACCATTTTCACCTGAACATAAATATAGTCAACTTAGAAGATAGACACATAGTCTATGGAGACTGGATTTGAATCCCAGATCCAAAATATATCAGATGTGTGAATTTGGACACTTGACTTCTTACCGTGTTCATTTTCTCATCTGTAAAGTGGGTGCAAAATATCTGCTTCCTCATGGTTTTTTTGCAACAATTAAATGAGATTATATATGGAAAATATTCAGCATAGAGCCCTGGAACTTAGTATATGCTTAATACATGATATCGATAATAATAATAATAGCTAATATTTAATATATATTTTCCATTAATACACATCAAGCTTTAAGAATTGCTTTATACATGTTAATTCATTTATTAGTAATTGGTGGAGGAGGTTATAGCTTTCCTTATTACTATAATCGTGTTTTAAAAGACCCATGAAGAAAGGTAATTGAGTTCTTTCCTCTCAAATGATCTATTATTTTCTGTTAAAGTCAGTGAGGCAAGCTGTTGATGTTTACTCTGCTAAAGAGAAGGGTTGAAAGGGAGCAGAGAGGAATGCATAGAAGGAGCAGTAAATGAGAGGAGTTGGCCCGCTAACCAGAACATGGAGGCTCTGAATTAATGCTGGGCACTGACTTTCATTTCTCAGGCCTGAAACAACAGGCTGCCCCTCCCCAAGGCAGTAGTGCCTGACTTTGGGGAGGGTGACAAGGGGAGGCATAGAACTTTTAGGGCAGTGTTGCTCAGTTTCTGTGGTTTATGAGCACACATCTATCTGGAAGTGCAGAGGGGAGGTAAGATGGCAGAGAGGTGTGTGTGATAATCTGCAAAAAATCCATAGCATGTCAAACTGACCTAACCAAGTAAGATGCTTGATTTGATCATTAATAGTGTTGTCAAAGTGCTTCAAAAACATTTCATTTAGCCTGCAGACAGTTCTCTCTAATTGTAAAAAAAAAAAAATCACAATTATTATTTTTAAAAACATTAAAGAAAATTGAGCAAAAGAAAATTTGTAGACTATGACTGCATTGCAATTCATCATAAAGGATAAAGCCTGATACATATTAAAGCTGTCTCTAGCTGCTGAATATACAGATTCCTGACACAAAGAGATCTGAGGTATAATAATTTTCTATACCAAAAAGTGGAGATGGACCATTTAAAATAATGCAATTCCACTTACCATTTTAGGTTACCAAGCCTGAGATGCCCTTCATAAATTGTTACACTCTACTGAAACTCCCCATTTGCTTTAATGATATATCATTTTTTAAATTGTGAAATATGTAGGTTGGTGCTTTCTTTGAGAATTTTTGAATGGGCTCCTGAAATACTCAAGGAGGCAACAGGTGGAATAGGATCTTAGGAAGTGCCTACTCCACTCACTCTCAAACCTCTGACACAGTGGCCTTCTTTTATCTGTTCAGCTCCTGACTAGACTGAACAGGACTTTCTAACTTCAGAACTTCTCACCTGTAGTTTCCTCTTTATACAACAATTTCCCAACCCTCTTCCTCTGATTGTTGGCTTCTTATCCTTTAGGCTCAAGTTTAAATAAGCTAAGAAGCCTTTACTGACCATGCTACCAAAAGCAAGTCCATCCACCATGGACTGTAGCTTGCAGTGTACTGGTTGTTTCATGGCACATGTCAGCTTATTTGTTTTCTTGTCAATGGGATCTCCCTGCTAGACTCTAAATTTCACAAGAGAAGATAGACAGGATCCACGCCTCTCTCATTTCTCACGACAGCCTTAGCATCTAGCACAATGGGTGTCACCTATTAGAAGCCCAATAAAATATGGAGACAAAAATCATGGGCCCTTTCCACAAAACTGTACAAGGTAAAGATAAAGTCTCAGACTCTTAATAACAGCAGGATTGAGAAACCACTGTCTGCTAGGTACTGTGATAATGCTATAGTAATATTTGGCATAATTATTCTAATGTTACTAATGATGAAAATTGGGTCCATAGAAGTTAAGTAACTTCATTCAGTCTCCAAACTTACCAAGAGGCAAGAGGCAGGATCCAGAACTAGGTCTGTAAAATGCCAAAACTCATATTCTTAACTCGTATTACAAATAGTCAGGTTATAAATAGTATTCATTGTCTGAACCTTCACTCTGAAGAACCAGAAACAGGCATCCTGGGAAACAAGAAAAAAATAGCTGCCTAGGTGGTTATCTTCACTTGGAATACATAATCACTGCACATACAAAACATATCTAAAATTCACTAAGCAGGGCAAGCCTGACATTTCTGAGTAATTAAATATATGAAAGATAGGAGAATGAGATAAAAGAAATAGGCAGGGCTGGCTGAAAAGCCTTTCAAGAAGATGGATATAATTCACGAGATTTTAATGAGAGAGAAGGGGAGAGAGAGGAAGAGTATAAGGGTGGCTTTCTTGGTGATCATTCCTGGCCCCTTTAACAACATTTGCTGTAATGGCCTTTGGGTCTTGGCCTGAATTAGAACCAGGAAGGATGAGAAGGATGAGAAGGATGGTCAAGATATCTCATGCTTTAGTATAGCCAATATTATTGGCCTATGGGATTCAAGGTACCTACAATTTGCTGCAAGATTCTGGAGTAATTAGGGCAGTGACTTTCAGGAAGAGTGTAAAGCTTTGTTTCCTTTCTGCTGTTGTAAATAACTTACTCTGATGTAACAAACGTACATGGGGTTGATGTCAGTGGTTCTTGGCACTTTCGCTAGAGCAGGACTCACGTGAGTATGGTTTCCAAGATAGCTGAAGTCATTATAATTTACTTAGAATGGGGCGGGGGAGTTTCTGAGCCTTTGTACTATGGTTTTCAAGTTAATCTTCCAACATTACTGTAGAGGACAATTAATCCAAGAGACTTTTTGCAGACATGATGCCTAAGGAGCTAAGATCTGAAGGAGTATTATGATTACTTGGGGGGGGGACGGGGGGTGGAGGGCGGGGTTCTATGTACCTGGGTAGAAAATAGAGAAAATTATGATTTGAATTATAACAAAGAGAATTTGGGTTCCTGCTCTTGAGGAGCCCTCCTAATGCTTTACAGTTCCTTCCTAGAAGACAAGTGCATCCTCCTCTCAAAATGATACCACAAATGATTCAGTTAGAATTAACTTTCAGAACATTGGATTCTGCACAATATTATTAAACAGAGAACGACAAATTTGTGCTGCCTCCCTGTGCCCTTCTCCCCTACCCCAGAGTGGGCTTCATATAAATAAAAGTATGATTTATTTATTCTAATTTCTTCAAATTTCAATATATTCTTATTGAGACATGCTGTGATGTTTAGTATGCACTCAAAGTGAATATCACAGAAAGCACTTGCTTATTGTCAGCATTTCATATGATTACCTAAGTTCAGATTATTGTGTTAATTATCCAGTTCCAAAAAGTTTATTAAGCTACTGATTCTAATATAATCCTACTGCAACTAGTAATTATGTATTCATTCAACTGTTTGGAGCAAAAAATTAAATCTGGATATATAAGGTGAATTATTTCAATTTATCTAACCATTGGAATTGATCATAAAATGTTTATTAGAATAAGATATTCAATTTCAGTTTGAATTAATATTTTTAGCACACCCATCATCAACTGTTATAAGCAGAATTTTCACGGTATCTTACTTTTCTTTTTAATAGTTTTTTTATTTTTAAATTATAGTTGGCATACAATATTATTAGTTTCAGGTGTACAACATAGTGATTAGACTTTTATAAAACTTTTGTTTACGAAGTTTTATACTTTGTCCTCACCATGATTATATTTGTCTAAATTTGTTTTTTTAGTAAAACATTTTAAGAATGTTCTCTCTCAGCTTCATGAATGCTTTTTAAAAACTTTCTCTTCATCAGAGATTTTAAACTTTCACAAGGGGTTTGTTGAAACAGGTACCCCATATTCCCTTTTCCCTCACATCGAAAATGAGAGTCACCAGATGGGAGCACTCTCAAATTCTTGCTGTTAAACACACAAATGTATCATATACTCTCTGGGCCATCCCTCTCATGGCTTTTATTGATATCTATACACTGCTAACTTACAAAACTATATCCCCTATCATCCATACATTCACATAGTAGCCTGCATGATATTTCTTATACACAGATTATATCCTATCACTTCACTGAATATACTCTTCAGTATCTTCCCACTGCTCTTAGAATAAAATCAAAACTCTTTGTTGGGCAAAAATCCCTCCAGGATCTG
This sequence comes from Pteropus vampyrus, assembly GCF_000151845.1. Classification (NCBI taxonomy): domain Eukaryota; kingdom Metazoa; phylum Chordata; class Mammalia; order Chiroptera; family Pteropodidae; genus Pteropus; species Pteropus vampyrus. The sequence continues at coordinate 1,581,072 of NW_011889309.1, forward strand.
GTCTTACCTTGCACTCTGGCTTCAGTCACTTTCCAGCCTTCTCCTAAAATTCTAGCCATGCTAAACCTCTTTCATTGTCTTTAATGGCTCATGGTCTTTCGACTCTGAATCTTCCTTCACCTAATTCTTCCTACCTGGAATCCTCTTCTACTGGCCTACTCACCTGTCACCTTCAGGTATGTGTTATTAAGTGTTGCATCCTTTTGGGAGATCTTTCTTCACCGCAAGCTGTGTTATGTCCTACTGACTTTTGATCATAGCACTTCTGTACATTTCTTAACAAAATAGTCACCATATTTTACTGATATTCCTATTTAATTGTTCATGATGTATCCCACCTCCTAGCCCAGTGCCCAATTACATGAGATGCTCAAAATTACTACTTGAATGAAAAATTTTACCTAAATAATATTATCCAAACATTCATATTTGAGAATTTTCACATCCCTTCAGGAAGGTGGTCTTTGCAAGTTCTTCCATTTGCTAATCAACTGCTGCTTCCAAAAAACCATTCAAAACAATTAGGCTCTTTCATAAAATAGTGGAGGAAAAGGCTGCAACATTAAAAGACAGCTATGATACTCTCCTGCTGTAGAACCCAGAGTGTGAGTTTAATTAGAAAAGTGTCTAAGATCTGATTCAAATAACTCATGGCTTTTTTTTTTCCCCTTTAGATTTGCTGGGTAGTTAGCACATATACTCTGTGACAATGAAAAAAATGTTCAAACCTGTAGAGAATTCTTATGAGCTTATTTGAGCCAAACTGATAATAATTGCCAGGAAGCAAAATCTCAACTTACTGGGAAAATACTCTGGAGAATGGCAGTTTTGCAGCCAATATGATACATTAGAAGAGATGGTAGGTTAAGGGAGCAGTAGAACAAAGTGGGAAATCTCTGAGATTGGATAAAAAGTAAAATGGAGAGACACATACTACTTTTACATTGGTGTGTACAGGTTAGTTAATAATTAACATTTATAACACATAGAGATGGTATGCGGAGAACAAGATAAAAATAAGGGGCTCTGTGGTCTTCTGTTCTGGTGCAGTGGTTGTGCCCTGAGGGGTCTGGAAAAGAAAATTACTCTGACATTTACACGATATGTTATCTTAGGTGCAAAAAGACAATAGATAGGCTCACTTAAGGTAAAGATTGACCTTTGCTAAGGAAGCTACAGGCCTAAAATGTGACTACCCACCATGACCCACTTTTAGTTAGGAATTTTTATGTTCAGACCACCCTATGTGATTACTTCCAGTCTCTGAGTTTATAGGGCCTCCACTGAGCCTGTCAGGTTTAGTATGTGGCTCCTTTTTCATCCACATCAGCAACCTGCTTTGAGTATTATGATTAACAGCTGATCATGAAAGCAGTCTTTCAAACATTTAAAAAATATTTACTATACCCCTAAATGTGGCTTTATTAACTCTTAAACCTAGGTTTTTCCAAAGGAGGAGGGAACATCATGGTTTCTAATGAAAAAACAGAATTAGATATTTAAACATTAACATCATAGAAAAACTTTCAGGAGCATATTACTTTCATGTAATTGAAAAAAATATTTTCATATACCTCCTTCTGGGTGAGACAAGTACAGTTGATCCTTGAACAATGTGGGTTTGAATTTTGCAAGTCCACTTATAGGTAGATTTTTCCTTAGCTGACCCATTCAGTTCAATTGACCTGAATTGTCCAAGGGTCAGCTGGAGGTTGGAAATCTGCATATTCAGAGAATCTACTTAAGTTCTCCCATTTTTGACTGTGGGCAGTCAGGGCCCTACTCCCACCCCCACGCCCGCCCCTACCCCGTGCTGTCCAAGGGTCAACCATAACGGAGCCTTCCTGGGGCCTGTGAGGATGTTGCATCTGTCTAAATCTTGTCCTACTGATGTTTGTCTGATGTTTTCTCTCCTATATGAGGACCCAAAATACTGGGAAATTTCAACTTAAGACAAAATGTTTCATGAGAATTTGAAGATAACATTTACTAAACCATCAGAATGTAGAGAACCACTCTGATATTCTGCAGCACCAAAAGTGATATGTTGTCCCACGTGAAAGGGGTGTGTGTAAATGCACAAGCTGGATTTTATTTGGGGATGGTTGTTTTGTGTATTTTGTTGTCATTGTGCCTAAAATACATGGCTGGGAATGGAATAGTGTAGATTTAAATGCAGTTAAAATGAACATAGCAGCAAGGATACATCACTGCCAGGCTGGTTGCGAAGCAAGATTTTCTAAAGACTAGGAAGGGAGTAGATGACATTTCTAGAGCCCTCCAGTATGAAGATCGTATGATTCTTTGCACATCCTCTGTCCAGACTTAAAGTGCCAGTGCTTCTGCTTCTGCTGGTACACGGGGAAAAGTATAACTGCTCCATCTACAATCTGATCCTAGAAACTGCAAAGCTTCAGCCAGGAAAAACAAAACAAACAAGAGGGGAGGAAAAAAACCCACCTTAAAAATGCAATTTCAGAGTCTATAACATTCCTCCAAATGTTATTTCCCCCAAATATATTTGCTTTTAGTCCAGCCTTTCAAAGCAAATGTAACTTTAATGTTTTTCACAGTTCTCAGTATTCATTCATTCATTCATTCATTCATATATTTAATGTCTAATATGTAAGATCGTTTCATGAGAAAGGGAAGAGAGAAAATTTGGCTCTTCCTTTGACAAGTGAGGAGCAAGACTTGGAGAGGTGAGTTAGCTGTCCATGGTTATATAGCCCAAGTCAAGGCCCAGGTGTTCTGACTACCAATAAGAAATAAGAGTGAAGATTTCTAAACTTCTGAGAATTACCCAACATTGCAGTCTTGTTGTCAAACATTATACAATAAATTCTTTCTTTCACTTACAGGTCCTGGTACTTACTCTATATTCCATACAACCTGAACCTTGTCCCTCTTCTGGCCTCTTCACCTTCCTTACCTCTGTCCTTATAAACTTCCTCCCAATTCTATAAACTTTCCAGGTCTTACCAGGTCACAGCAGCCTTGTTACTCTTTCTCAAGCACACCAAAGACCTGCCCTGAATGCTTTTCTCTCAGATACCCATATGGCTTGCTCTTCCTTTTCATTCATTCTCTGCTCAAATGTCACCCCTCAGAGAGGGCTTCCTCAACTATCTTTTCTAAAACAGTACCCTATGAGTTTTTCATTCATTATTTTTTAACTTCAATTATATTTTTAAACTTTTGTTGTGAAATGTAATGCATACATCAAACAGTATATGAAGTACAAAGCTCTTCCACCTGCTGGGGCTCCAGCTCTCACCATCACTGTTGCTGACATAGAGCCTTTCTTACTTGACCCTATCTAATGGCTTTGGGACTGAATAACTGAGAAAGACAGGAAAGGAAAGAGAGCACACACTCCCATAACATGTTTAGTTCTCATTCTTGGTCCTAACCATGTCCTAAGTTGAGCCCAACATAGGCCTTTCTCTATTAATAAGCACCTAATTTCGAATTACCATTCAAGTAGCTAGAAGCTCGGCACTCCTAAGGGAGTAGGAATTTCCCATGCCAGTTCTTAATCCAGAAGTCTGACAAATTCCTTAAATTCTTGTATGGTAGTACTTCGAACAGTAGAATTTTATAAGGGTTACCCATTACTACCCAATAAGTGATTTCACACACATCAAGGGATTACTTTTCCACAACTCCAGCACTTAAAAAGTTTACAGTTGGAGCTGCCCTGCACGACATCATTAGTATAGTTGCTTCACAGGAAGTTGAACATCTGATTTGGTGAACTTTCGTCTTTCAATTAACCTCAACAAAGTTGTTGTTCCAGCCTACAAAATGACATGTGACATCGAGTAATTGATTTTATTTCTTTGGACTTGTTTCTTCCTATGCAAATAAAGAGTTGAACCCATGGTTCCTAATGTCCTCCATAGGTCTAACATTTGTTATTCCAAAAAAGGTTCTTGAAGAAGGACTAAGATGTTAGTCATTCACCCCTGCATGTGAATTAATCATAGGGGCTTTAGCCAAAAAAAAGAGACTAATAGTATGATCGTTGAACAGAGTTTTAAGACCGTCATCACATGAGGGAAGTAAAGAAGTGGTAAAAGGATTTTGGTGAGGAGATTTAGAATGAATAATAATAACGATAAGCACTTACTGAGTGCTAACCATCTGACATCGATCTCAGTGCTTTGCAAATGTCATATCAGTTCATCTTCACATTACAGTTGTGTATTCTAGTGTATAACCAAAGGCTGTGAAATTAGAGACTTGAGTTTAAGTCCTGAGTTCTAATCCTGACTTTGCCATATATTTGCTTTCTGATTTTAGGCAAATTGTCCTAATCTTCCCAGTATCAATTTTTTCTTATGTAAAATATAGAATTTGTCTCATAGGTTTGGGGAAGATTAAATATGATAACACATACAAAATGTTCTGCACAAGGTATTGCACAAAATAGTTATTCAATAATGGTAGCTACTTATAATACTGGAAATGTTTAATATCAATTATAGAGCTCAGAACCAGTATCTGAACCCATAGTAGTTTTATACCACATGTTTATTTTAAATAGTTTTGCTTTTCCTACTACACAGATTTCTCTTCTATTGGCAAAAGTGGTTCAGCAGAAGTTATGGGTTCAATGTTTCCAGTTTTATCAAAATCTGCCTATAAACCTGTTGTTATGATTTATAGTAAATATGTATTCAGCTTTGTCCCACTTCTGGAACAGAGGTCCTAACATCTTTGACATTTCAAAAGTGAGAAGAGCAAAAAAGGTACTTTTTGTTAATTAGTGACTTTTGGACCAAACCTGGTGGGGGGCCAGTTATCAGGACCCAACCATGTTATTAAAGGGCTAGAACTTTCAGTCCCACCCCACTGATTTCTGGGAATGGGAGAGGAACTGGAGGTTGAATCAATCACCAATAGCCAATGTTTAAATCAATAATGCTTACGTAATAAAGCCTCCATAAAATCCAAAAAGGATTTGGAGAGCTTTAAGGCTGGGGAACCAGAATGCTACCGCATGCCCCCATGCCAGATCCTAAACTCCATGAGAATATAAGCTCCTTTGCTCAAGACCTCACCCTATGTATCTTGTCATCTGGCTATTGATTTGTATCCTTTAATAAACTGGTGATCTAGTGAGTAAACAGGTTTCCTGAGTTCTATAAGATGCTCTAGCAAATTAATCGAAACCAAGGAGGTGGTCATGGGAACCTCAGATTTATAACCTGTCAGTTAGAAACATGGATATCAACCTAGACTTGTGATTGGCATCAGAAATGAAGGGCAATCTGTGAGACTGAGCCCTTAACCTGTGGACTCTCATGCTGTCTCTGAGTACTGTCAGGATTTAGATAAATTAGATAAATTGTAAGACACCCAGCTAGTGTTGGATTGCTTGTTGGTGTAGGGAAGTGCCCTCTACCTCCCTCACATACATTAAAATTGACCCTACAACTATCAGAAATAGGGTTTATTTTAGGGCAATCATAAAAGCTTTTGGATTCCTGAGTTGGACTCTGAATTGAGAATTCATTAAAGTGATAAACTCATTTTCTTTGCACAAGTTCCTCAGCACACTTGAAAGAAATCAACCAACCCCATATTATACTTGTGGGCACCAGGCCTGGTTGGCCCAAGGTCTGACTATGATCCAAGGTCTGGCTGTTAGCCAAGGCCTGATTGATCCAAAGCCTGACTGGCCCAAGGTCTGGCTGGTCCAAGGTCTGGCTGTGTTTACATATTTGGAAATATGTAAACATACTTCAGCTTATTGTATCATGTATGTGTGGCTGAAGGCCACTGTTGTGCTCTGCTATGTGAGGAGCCATGCAGTCCCCTGGAGAACAGAAGGGGAGCACAACAAAGGGGAGCAGAAGTGTGCACAGTACCTCGCACTCCCCGCAATAGAATGCACTTCCCAAAAGAAGTGCAATAAAGTTGGTGCCTGCCATTTCATTCTCATTTCTGCCTCTTGTGCATTCTTCCAATTGGGCTTCTTACTATCGAACCTTCCCTTCTTGATCAGCAATACACTGACGCTTGGTGTAGCCGACATGATCTGCTCGGCCCTGACAATACTCCTTAATTTTCACTAAAATGTTCTATGCAGCAAATACTTGATCCTCCAAAGCCTTGCCTTCTATAGGCACGGGTATTTTTAAGGGTTTAAGTAACTTTTGCTATGGTATATCATAGACTTCTAGTATCCCTTTTTAATACTGAGAAGGTCATTAATGACTTTAAATCTAAGCAAATCAGCGAACCAATGGTAGATATACAGGACCAATTTAGAGAACACATTCTTTAGGTTCTGACCTCTGGAACCATAGCAGGACCAAATTCTTTATCAGTGTTCCATCAAAGAAGCAAGAATTTAACCACATACAACTGTGAAAGCAGGTCACGATGAAGTGACTTTCTGTGTCTGGTGATAAAATCTGAAGTCTGCAGAGTAAGAGGTCAGAAAGAAGGGGTTAATGTGACATGAGAGTGAGGGGGTGGCAAGGACAATGTATAACTTGAGAAGTTGAGCTGGAAGTCATGATGGCAGACTGGTATCCCTGTCATGCTGTCAAAACTTTGAGAAGAAGGATGTAAGAGGCTAGAGCTCTTCATGTGGTGTTAATCATACATCAAGTCCAGAATTTGGAGAAGCTGAAGGGTATCAGAGAGGAACTCCAGCTGCTGTGGGCTCAGATGCTGCGTTAAGTCAACCAGATGAGACAGCAGACAAGTGACAACATGAATAAACAGCAATAGTGTTTCACAGGCTACTTCATTTTCCCGAGCATAAAAAGTAACATATTTAATGCTCTACTTCCACCTTCTAAATTTCACACAAAATGACATGTGTAGCCATGCCAAATTAGAACTATGCAGGAAAGTCATTCTGAGAAACACAGTTCTGGCCTAGTAAAGTTGACACAATACCAGCCCACCAATGAGAAGAAATCTCATTGAAAAAAGAAAATAATTTGAACTGAATAATAATGAACACACAACATATCAAAATTTGTGGAATATAGCCACAGCAAGCCTTAGAGGGAATTTTGTGGCTTTAAATGTTATAAAGGAAAAAAAAATTAAATCAATGATCTGAGCTTCTACCTTAAGAAGTTAGTGGGCAAAAAGAGAGCAATTGAAGCCAAAAATAAATAAAAGAAAATAAAAAGATAGTCAGACAACTAATGAAATTGAAGAAAAGCAACATAGAAAAATCAACAAAGCCGAAGTTGGTTGTTAAAAAATAAAATAAAATAAAATAAAATAGGTATTTTCTCAGCTAGACTTGCCACGAAAAAGAATACATAAATGATCAATGTTAGGAATAAAAATACAGATCCTACAGACATTGACAGGATAATAGGAGAATGTTACAAACAACTTTATGGTAACAAACCTGATAACTTAAATGAACAAATTTCTTGAAAACAGTGTATCAAAACTGACAAAGAAAAATAAAAATATGAAAAGCCTTTTATTTATTAAGAATTTGAATTCATTTTCAGACTTGCTTTGGGATAGGCAAAGATTTCTTAGGACATAAACTTCAGTAATCATGAAAGACAAAAAGTGTGATAAATTGGTCTTAATCAAAATTAAATCATTTTTAAAATCAAAAACACAATTTAGGAAATGAAAAGGCAAGCCACAGATTAAATGTCTGTAGTACAAATATCTGATAACATATTTGTGCCAATATATAAAGAATTCTTATAAATTAATGATATAAAGGAAAATAACATAGTTTAAAAAATGGCCAGACTTGAACAAATGCTTCACAAAAGAAACACAAAACAACCAAAATGCAGGAAAAAAGGTGTTTAACATCATTAGTCATAGGAAAATACAAATTAAGCCATAATAAGAGAATACTTGATACCCACTAGAAGGGCAAAAAATAAAAACCAATGATACTATTAGTGAGAATGTGGAAGACATGGAAATTCTCATAATAGGTAGTGGGAATGCAAAATGGTACAACCACTTCAGAAAACAGTTTGACAGATTCTTATAAATCTAAACATATATCTATCTACCCTAGCATTCAGTAATTCTAATAGGTATTTAACAAAGAGAAACAGACAAAAACATTAACATATATGGATATGGAGAGATCATCCAAACAGAAAACCAATAAAGAAATAACATCCTTAAATGACACATTAGACCAACTAGACATAATTGACATATACAAAGCCTTCCATCCCAAAACAGCTGATTATACATTATTCTCCAGTGCACATGGAACAGTCTCAGAATCGACCACTTACTGGGACACATAAATAGCTTCAACAACAAATATAAGATGGTTGAAATCATACCAACCATATTCTCTGATCATAATACTTTAAAACTAGAGATCAACTGCAAATAGAAATCAGGAAGAACCACGAATATGTGGAGATTAAAGAACATGCTATTGAAGAATAACTGAGTCAGAGAAGAAATAAAAAGAGATCAAGAGATACATAGAAACGAATGATAATGATAGTACAACATATCAAAACTTTTGGGACATGGCAAAAGCGAGATAAGAGGAAAGTTCGTAACATTACAGGCCCATCTCCAAAAACAAGAACAAGCTCAAATAAACAACCTAACACTTCATCTTAAAAAACTAGAAAAGGAAGAACAAATAAGACCTAGAGCCTGCAGAAGAAAAGAAATAGTCAAATTTAGAGCAAAAATAAAATTGAAAACAAAAAAATCAATAAAAAAATAAATATAACAAAAAGCTGGTAATTTGAGAAGGTTAATAAAATTGACAAACCCCTGGCTAGATTCACTAAAGAAAAAAGAAAAAGGACACAAATAAACAAAATCAGGGATGAAAGAGGGGAAATTATGACAGACAGGGCAGAAATACAAAGGATCATAAAAGAATACTATGAAAAAGTATATAACACCAAATTTAATAACCTAGAAGAAATGGACCAGTACTTAAAAAAATACAACCTTCCTAGACTGAATCAAGAAGAACTGGAAAATCTAAATAGACTCATCAGCAGTATGGAAATTGAAACAATCATCAAAAACCTACCAAAAAGTAAAAGTGCAGGACCAGATGGCTTCACCAGTGAATTCTCCCAAACATTCAAAGAAGATTTAATACCTATTCTCCTCAAACTCTTCCAAAAAAATTAAAGAGGAGGCAATACTTCCCAACTCATTTTATGAGGCTAATATTACTCTTATACCAAAACCCAGTAAAGGTAACACACAAAAAAGAAAACTACAGGCCAATATCTCTCATGAACACAGATGCAAAACTCCTAAATAAGATACTAGCAAACTGAATACAGCAACATATTAAAAACATTATATGCCATAATCAAGTGGGCTTCATCCCAGGGGTACAGGGATGGTCCAACATATACAAATCGATTAATGTGATACACCACATAAACAAATTAAAAGAACCATATGATCATACCAATAGATGCAGAAAAAGCCTTCGACAAGATACAGCACCCATTTATGATTAAAAAAACACTAGTACCTTGACATAATAAAGACCATATATGACAAGCCCTCAGCCAACATCATACTTAATGGTGAAAAACTAAAAACCTTTCCTCTAAGATCAGGAACAAGGCAAGGCTGTCCACTATCACCACTGTTATTCAATATAACATTGGAGGTCCTAGCAAGTGCAATCAGGCAAGAGAAAGATATAATAGGCATCCAAACAGGAAACAAAGAAGTCAAAGTGTCACTATTTGCGGATGACATAATTATATAGGAAACCCTAAAGATTCCACAAGAACACTACTAGAAACAATAAGCAAATACAGTAAAGTCTCTGGATACAAAATCAACGTTCAAAAATCCACAGCATTCCTATGCTCTAATAACAAAGTGTCAGAAAAAGAAGTGGGAAAAATAATTTCCTTTGCAATTGCAACAAAAAGAATGAAATACCTAGGAATAAATTTAACGAAACATGTGAAGACCTATATAATGAAAACTACAAGACCCTATTAAAAGAAATTGAAGATACAAAGAAATGAAAAGATATTCTGTGTTCTTGGATTAGAAAAATCAACATTGCTAAAATGACCATATTACCTAAAGCAATCCCCATAAATATCCCATGGGCATTTAAAAAAAAAAAATAGAACAAAAAAATCATCAGATTTGTATGGAAGCACAAAAGACCTCGAATTGCCAAAGCCATCCTGAGAAAAAAGAATGAGGCTGGAGGCATCACTCTGCCCAACTTCAAATTACACTACAAAGAGACAGTAATCAAAACCACATGGTATGACAGCAAAACAGACACATAGGACAATGAAACAGAATCGAGAGTCCAGAAGTAAACCCATGTTTATATGGGCAAGTAATTTTAGACAAAAAAGCCAAAAACATACAGTGGAGAAAGGAAAGCCTCTTCAATAAATGGTGCTGGGAAAACTGGAAGGCCACCTGCAAAAGAATGAAACTAGACTGTTGTCTATCACCACACACCAAATTAAATCTGAATATAAAACCGGAATCCATAAAATGCATAGAAGAAAACATAGGAACTAAATTCAAGGACCTTGGAATTAAAGAGGATTTTATGAATTTGACCTCAAAGGCAAGGGAAATAAAAGCAAAAATAAATGAATGGGACTACATCAAACTAAGAAAACTTCTGCTCAGCAAAAGAAATCGTCAACAAGGTAAAGAGACAACTATCCAAATGTGAAAATATATTTGCAAGCAACACCTCCAATAAGGGCCTAATATCCAAAATATAGAAAGAACTCACACGACTCAATAACAACAACAAAAAAGCAAACGATACAATCAAAAAATGGGCAGAGAACCTGAACAGACACTTCTCCCTAGAGGACATACAAATGGCCATACAAATGTTCAACATTGCTAGCTATTAGCAAATCAAAACCACAATGAGATACCATCTAACACCTGTTAGAATAGCTATAATGACACAATGAGATACCATCTAACACCTGTTAGAATAGCTATAAGGACACAATGAGATACCATCTAACACCTGTTAGAATACCTATAATCAACAGGACAAGTCATAATAAATGTTGGAGAGGATGTGGAGAGAAAGGAACCCTTATACACTGCTGGTAGGACCGCAAATTGGTACAGTCACTATGGAAAACAGTATGGAGGTTCCTCAAAAACCTAAGAATTGACCTACCATATGATCCTGCAATTCCTCTACTGGGTATTTACCCCAAAGACTTGAAAACCCACATCCAAAACGATATTTGCACATCGATGTTCATAGCAGCATTATTCACAGTGGCCAGGACATGGAAGCAACCTAAGTGTCCTACAGTAGATGACTGGCTAAAGAAGCTGTGGTAAATATATACAATGGAATATATTTACCACAGCTTCTTTAGCCAGTCAATGGAAGAGATGAAATACTGCCATTTGCGACAACCTGGATGGATCTCAAGATAATCATGCTAAGCAAAATAAGCCAAACAGAAAAAGTTGAAAATCACATGACATCACTTATATGTGGGATATAAACCTAAAAGCAACAAATGAACAGGAGAAACAGAGACTCAGGGACATGGACAATGGAAGAGTGGTTACCAGAGGGTAGGGGGTGAGAGAGGAGAGGGGAGGTAGATGGGGTAAAGGGAATCAAATATAGGAGGGTAGGGGTTAGCTGAAGTGAGTAAAGGGGATAAAATATGTGGTAGCTGAAGGAAACTGGACTTTGGGTGGTAATCACATACTAGAATATATAGATGTCAAATTATAATGTATACCTGAAAATTATATAATTGTATTAACCAGTGTTACCCCAAAAACTTAATAAAAAAAATTTTTAAAAAACACACAAAATCTTATAGACTGGTCTTATAGTTTATAGCAATGCATTTTAAAAATAAAATTGCTTAACAATAAATCAACTTTTACAAAGAAAATTTACAGTAAATAATGTAGCAATTTTAGTTTTACTGATGTGATTTTCCTCTACATCCCCCATTCTTGTTCACCTCATGTTTTTCACCTTCCAATTTTAAGGTAAAATTGGCATTATCTAGGCATTTTTCTCCCCGCAATTGGTTTCTACTGAGGGCCTACGCTAGGTGTAATAAAATAATCACTGAACCTAGAAAGCAGCATTAAGCACCATTTACGTGAATTGACATTTAATTGAGTGTTTCTAATTTACTTAATCTTATTACATAGGTAGTATTTTCATTAATTTACAGATAGAGAGACCAAGATCATGCAATCATAGTAAGTGGCAGAGCCAGGATTCAAAATTGTTTAACTTCAAAACTCTTAGCTTCTACAATTCTTCTGAGATAAATTACCTTCCAGTCAAAGTTATAGATTATCCTCCTAGGTTTGTCATTACTTGGTATAATCAATCAATAATTATGATCTGTTTTTGTATCCAGAGCACTATGTTACATAATAACTGTACACATTCACCCCTCTAATCAGTACTCATATCACTGATTCACATATGATCTGTATCCAGGGTGGGTTTTGTTTCCAGTGGAAAGCATGACTTTGAGTGAGAAAAAAAGGACAGTCTATCCTTGATGTAGGGACTGTCTTTGATTTCCCTTTAGTTCTCCTTGTGACTCCCCCAAGGAACACAGCAAATATCAGCTAATAAATAAATGAAAAAACAAATTCTTGGCTAAAAAGACAGCTTTTACGAGTCTGGAATTAATATTTACACTTAGTGTAGTGTTTGGCACCTAATAGAGATTCATTAAATATTTATTGATGGGAATGGCATTTCTATCATTTCATTAACTCATTTAGCAAAGCATTTATGGAACTTCAACCATATCCTGGACATTCTGTAGGAACACATCTTTTAACCCAACAGTGATTCAAAAATGGTCTCTACTTTGAAGGAATCTGGGGGTCTAGAATAAATAGGGCATGCATAACAATGATAGAAAGCAATAAATGATGATATAAGACTGCCAGTCAAGTGTTTTGAATTTGAAATTAGATAAGGAAAGGAAGTTCTTTTTCCTTTAAGTTGGTTTGTTTCTTTAGACATCTATTTTTCATGTTCTCTTTGACAATCAATCTCAGAGCCTCAAACTTTTCTTCCATCTGAATTAATCACAAATATCTTTGTTCTGATTTGTCTCCCTGCTTTCCATTTTCCTCCCAGACATCATCTCTATATAAATAATCTGCCTACACTGTTCACTCTGTGTAAGAAAAACTAAACTCAAAATTTTCTCCCAAATTTGTCTTGACTTCTTGAAGATGGGAGGAAAAAGTAACATGATACAGGGCAATGAGAAGTAGGAAATCACAGCATTCACACACAGGGAGACAGGAAGAGAGACACAGGGAGAAAGATAAGGATTCAGTAAAGGTCTCTGGGTTTTGTACCACCTCCATCCATTTCTCAATTTCTAACATAAAAGTGGAAAATATAATCCTGATTTTCCCTTTCTGTCCTGTAAGTATAAAAGGTTTCAAAGTCCTTCATCAGATATTCCTGTAGGAAAGAATTTAAATCCTCAATTCCATGAATATTCTCTAAATTTCTCTAATGGAGACTAGGAGAATGTGATGATAGTCTACAAATAATGTTAGGACTGCTTAAAATCATACTGCTTAATAAGATCAGACTTTAAGAAAAATGGTGGGAAGGCAGAGAATAGTTTGATTACTTTTGAGGAAGCTTCTCTCTCTCCATAAATTACATCCTATCTTTTCTATTAGCTACATGGTAATAAGAATCTAGAGGAAACTTCAACACTTATAATTGGAGTTACAGAATTAAGGACACGAAGATAACCAGTTCATACATAACTTGAAATACTTTTGAACTCATATGTCTCTTCAACACCTTTGCCAGGACCCTCAAAAAGAGGGGAATAAATTATGAGTATGGCAAACTAGCAATGGTTTGAGAAACTGGTTACCTCATCCTCCCAGCTATACGATTAGAGACATTTTCCTGACTCTCTGAATCTCTTTCAGTCAGATGGGCCATGTGACTGAGTTTTCAAAGGAACATACGAAAGAGATATGTATGACTTCCAGGGCTGATCTACACATTTTCTTTGTGTACTTTTCCCTCTTGCCTTATGTGCTCCTTCAACAAAGAAGATTGCAGACTGAGGCAAAGGCAGCTCCCCAAGATGAAAGGAGCCTAGGTCTCAGAATTACTGTGGAAGGCTGCCCACTGACTAGAAACATATCCATACTTGAGAGAAATACTCTCGGAAAAGTGGCACAACTGGGTCCTAGTTTCCTCATGTCAAGTACTTGTAACAGTGCCTGATCAAGAGTAAAACCTCAATAAATAGTTGCTGCCATTATTATTAAGCAACAAAGTTTATTTAATTTCCTTCCTTTTCTTGGGCAAAGTGGAATACTAGAGGGTGAGGATGATTATTGAAAAAGCACTCAGCTGCATTTACCAGTATAATTAGTATACTGGTATATATAAGGAAGACAAACATAACAGTAACTCAAAGAGAAAAATACATTTTATATAGATCCCAAGCATTAAATTTATGACTGGTCTCTTTCTTACTAAATTACTCAAATCTAATAAAATGACATAAAAAGAATGTAAGACCCATTTCTCTCTTTTCTCCTTGACATTGAGCATTTGGGGACATTTTAAATCAGTTTTGACAACCCAAATTATTTCTGTGGTTTCAAATTAGTATAAAATTTGTACAAAGAATACTTTGTGTTGTTACAATATTTACCTGATACAGCTTAACGGTCATAGTAAACCTTTATTGATTTTATATAAATAGCTTAAAGAATGCCTACACAAACCATGTTTTGCCAATATTTATGTTATGTACATTTCATTATGAAAATATTTGTTAATTTTTTTGCAGAGGAAGTGGGGAAAAGTGAGGGAGACGTGAGAGAATATTTCAAAACTATTCTTCAGTGATATGTCTAAATATTTGGCAACTATTCCCTATCGAAAATTATAGTTCTGTGATGTTGAAGAATCAAAAGTGCAGTGCATCAATTTAAAAATCAGTAGTGTCAAAGATATTATTTGGGCATCAAATTTCTCTAGCGATAATAGTTTATTAGTTATTGTTGTTAATCTATTACTGTGCCTAATTTACAAACTAAACTTTATCATAGGTATGTATGGGTAGAAAAACATAGTATATATAGTATTTGAAATTATCTGCAGTTTCAGGCATCCACTGGGGGTCTTAGAACATATCCCCCATGAATAAGAGGAGACTACTGTATATTCAGATTCACATATTTATATATTCACATTTTCATACTTATTAAATGATCGTTTTAAATAATAACCATCAAACTCTTTAATAATCTCAGATCTAAATTAAATCATGGTAGTATCAATTTTTTTTATTCTAATTTATTTAATCATCAGTAAAATGTGAATTTTCAATATTCTCAGAGTATAAGCTTCCTATGTGTAGGAAGTGATAATCTAATTATACTTACTATTAATTAGGCCATTTAGGAAGCCACTAATATGTTACATCAGTATTTTTTTTGTCACACTGATGTTTCCACTTGAACAAACTGTACCAACACTGCAGACATAATCATTCCTAAAACAAGGAACCATCTTTATGTTAGTATTTCTTCATTATGGTGCTTAGTCTTGGTATTATTAAACACAATGAATTTTTCTTTATGAATATGGCAGAGTAAGGCAAAAGGGCATAACCTACTCCCCTCAATAATTTATTCTCTATCTTTTTAAAAATGGTTGTTGAGACTATACAAATCATAGATCTGCTGGAAAGAAAAATATAAGTTGTCCCTTAGACCAACATCTAGTATTTTCAGCATGAGGTTAAAATCATGGTGTTCATAGCACCTTCCCTTGATCTACCATTATGATCATTCCTCAGCAGCAACCACATGCTGATTTTCAAAGGATACCATTTAATTGCTTTTGGCTATATATGGATTATTTTTCCTTATTAAAAAACATTTAATAATTGGGCAGTAATTTACTCAGTCTTTGTAAACTCACCATTGAATAATTTTTCATTTTTACAACCATTTCCTGCATGGCTGTTGTATTTTTCTTCTGTCATCTTCTTCACATAATTAAGTGGTCCCTTCCCTTCAAAAGAGGAAGGATTTTTGAACGAGCCTCCAATTCTATCCCACAATGTGAAATACTGACCATAGTTATAGTCAAAGAACATGTGGTGGTCTGTATGATGAGCTGAGCCATTAATAAATGGTCTTAAGATCTGAGGGACACGAAAATCACCATCATGAATAGAAATTGTCCAGATATTGACCAAGATGTACAAACCTAAATAAACTACCTTGTGCAATGGAAAGATAAAAGGGTATATATGGTAAGGTAGACTTTGAAGGAAGCCATCCACGGGGTGAAAAGCATGACTTGCAAATGGAGTAGGAATCTTCCAGATGTGATGAGGTTTATGTATGTGCTACAGAAGAAAAGAACACCATTAGTACCACCGACATTATCCCATGCAACATTAAACTTAGTTTATCATACCCATGTTGTAGAAATGGCCTAACTAAAAAATCCCTTTGAGATTACCAGAATCACTTTATAAAATGCTCTCCTTCCTCATCCCCAAGTAAACAGTAAAATTTTAAAACAAACACTCCAAACCCATAAAGAACATGAAACGTACCTGGTACCTGTCATGACTATGGTTACTTAGGTATTTAATATAGAGCAAATTCTTATAAATAGAGAACAGAATTTATAAACATATACTGTTGAAAAATGTATATATATTTTCTCTTTCCCCTGCAAATGATTTTACCTTATATACAAGTCTATGATGAAGGCCTCTGTGAATCCAATAGATCAGCATGTCAGTGAAAAAGAGGAAGGACAGTACACTAACAATGAGTTGAAACCAGCCTAGAAGAGATAACAGGGTATACAGCAGAATCAAGATTCAGTTCCAGGATCAGCATTTACATTTTACATTTAAATCCAAAATATGATCCTAGACTGAAACAATATAAATGATCTGTTTTGGCTAATTCAACACAACATAAATTAATCCTTGACTCTCTGGAATCTGCTCATTTCCTCCTTTCTCTCATATAAAAACTTGGAAGTATCCTACCTAAAATATTTCTTAATTAAATTATTAAGATATTTATGAGACAGAAAAAGGATATTCCTGAGGTACATTATTTAAATCTCTCAGAATAATGCTATCTAATGATTTTCCTTCATAAACACATCTTTATACATTATCTTCCTGCTTAAAACTTTATTTTCCACTAAATACCTTAATTCAAGCATTTACTCCATAACTCAGCCCTTTCTGATCTTTCCAAATCTCATCTGTTCCTGTATTAATGAGGCTGGTTTACTCAATGTCTTCCCAACATCTTGAAAGTCTTACCTCTGTACTTTTACTCATACTATTCCAAGTATCTAGAATGCCTTTCTCCTTTTATTTTTACTCATAATCCTATCTGCTTATCATCTTAGTGCATTATTTTTGTTCCTTCTTTTAACTAACTAACCTCTTACTTAGAAAGCAAGGTTGATAGTGCCAGTAAGCCTAGGTTCCAGTACCAGAAATACCATGTAATCGTTGAGTAACCTAGGCAAGTCACTGAAATGCTCTGTACGCTTAACTTACTCACCTATAAAAGGAACATAATAGCTCTTACTTCATAGAACTGATGTGGAATAAAATGGATAGATACATGTGAAAAGCTTAAAACTGTAGCTGGTACCTATTAACATTCAATAAATGTTAACTATTATCTTTCTAATTCTAGATACTGGAAATGTACCTTGAAATGATTTCAGAATTTCACAAAAATTTAGTTCAGTTGCCGTAGCAGAACTGCTTTCAGTAGACAAAAATAAAAAATCTAAAGGTCTAAAAATTAGAGATCGTTTAAATAAACTATGGATATCTATACAATGAGATACTATAATTAATATACTATATAATGCCAATATTTATAGACATAAAAATGTGGGCACATATATTGCTAAGAGAAATATATTTTCTGATTTTCTGTAATTGTCATGTACTACTTGAGTTATTTTTTTAGAAGGCTGAATTCAATACAGATAATAGGAAACAAATGCAAAGGCCTATACCTGATCACACCAATCTTCCCCCAGGCACAATTTCATCTAAAACAAAGACTTTAAAATTCATAGATAAACTTAAAGAAATGCATACATGTGGCAAGATATAAATGCATAAAAGCAGAACATTCAAAACAACTGAACAATTTATAATTATTTTTAAAAAAGAGGCAGATTTGGTTCCTTAGAAAAAACAATCTGTGCCTGACATTCTTTATAATTTACTTACCATTTGGAAACTCTCCTATATCATCATATAATTTGCTGTACCCTCTCAACTCCAGCAGGAACAATGAAACAGTGGGAATACTTATCCATGGCAATGCCTGGACAGTAAACATAATCTCTCGATAGACTTGATTCTGAAAATAAAATTTCCAATACTTAAAAATCACAAAATCTAGATTTAGCAAAATTAGCATAAAATTGTTTTGGATTGGATTTTTTAAATCTTCTATATAAAGGAGCTTACCTCTAATTTTTTTTCTATTATAATGTTAATATGTAGGGATGAGTGTGTAAGAAAAATATTCCTTTTGTACCAAGCAAAAGCAATAAATATTTTAAATTTTCAAATTTTTTCTCCTTCTCACAAAATGTTTATTCTAAATTTCTATTTACTGAATACTCATTTCTTTCATAGTTAACTTCCATTCTTAGCCTTCTCTATTTTTTTTTTTTTTTACAGTCTATGGAGACTTTCATTTGAGATTGTATTTGACAAATACAAGCAACTGAAATAGAAAATAATTGTAAAAAAAATCTAAAACTATTGAGTTTGGATTCTCTATTTAGTCAAAAAATTACATACATAGTAAAATCATATTTCAGTTTGTAAAAATCAAACATTAAAATAACTACGCAGATGTATGCATTTATTTATTCATCACTATTAGCAAAGAAATTCTTGTCTATGTAACTAGCAAAATACCAGACTTCTGGTTAAAAAAAAAGTTTGGATTCATTTATTTGTTTAAAGCAATGGAAGGAGAGGTGGGATTAGCCCTATCAAAAATATTTAACCTATTTGGGGCTGGTTTCAAAAACTTTATTTAATGCTTATAACAAGTTTAATCTGAAAATCTCACAATTTTATATTATAATTTTTACTGTAACAATAGTTAAAAATAGGTTAAGAAAATCATTTACCTTTAAAAACTGTGGATGCTTCATTAATGAATGATCAAAGACAAAATAATAGCTCAGTGTTGCAAAAAAGAAATAAAGGATATAAGCACCAAGATTTGTTATAATCAAGAGACTAATAGTTTGTCGGAAGAAGTCATCCTCTGGCCACGTGGCTGGATATATGAATGGTGTAAAAAAGTAATGATCTGCAGCACTGAGTACAAGATCCATCTTAGTCCCTAAAAGATAAACATGTGTAACAGTTATTAACCCACGATGACATTTCTCAAAGCAAAAATTTTCTGGAAAAACTATATATGAAGCTCCTGTTTCAATAAGCATACATAGTACAAGTCTGCTCCTACCAGAATCCCAAAAATGCCATCTTTAGAATTGGAAGAGCTCTTAAATATCATCTCTAGTCCAGTCTCTTCATATTATACATGGGGATACCAAAGCTCACTTAGAGACACCGAGGCCAGGAAGTTTTTTCTCTAAGGTCTAGCTGATATGTGGCATAAGAACAGATCTAATTCCATCTTAGTGTTCTTTTCTACAATGCCAATTGCAACATGGCAAATAGTAAAGATGTGAAACACAGGGGACAATATTCAGGCAAATGGTTTGCTCTTTCGGCAGCTTCTCTATCTTAAAAACAAAACAAAACAATAAAAAACATATTTCAGAGATTTTTGCTTCATGCTAAAACTTAAGATGAATTCCCTAAAATGTGTCTATATTACCACCACAAACATAGAAGTCAGGGACTATCTGTTCTTGTGATGGAACAAAGGCCATGCTCATTGACAGAACAAAGGGAGATGTATTCTTGATGATAAAAGCTAGAATACATTTATTCTTCTCCCCCTAAGTAATACTCTAGATCAGAGGCTGGCAAACTGTGGCCCATGAGCCAAACACAGAGCCTGTTTCTGTAAAAAAAGCTTTATTAGAACACAGCTATGTCTAGATGTTTATATATTGTCTATGGTTGCTTCTCTAGACAGGGTGGAGTTATTGCAATTGAGACAGTGTGGCCCATAAAGCCTAAGATATTTATCATCAGGCCTGTTAAAGGCAAAGTTTGCCAACTTCTGTTTTAGACCCTTAAACTTTTGAAAAACTTTACTCAATTCAGCAAATACTTCAGTCTATTTTATATTCGTGATCCTGTTATATATAATGTTCAGCAACATTATGGTCAGCTTTTGTGAGCTGACCATTGAATCTATTATTTATGATCTATTCTTTCATTCTTCATTGCACTGTTTATAGAGGAAAATGTGTCCAACATTCTAAAACATCTCTCATCTATAACAGAAACTTTAAACAACAGCAACAAGAATAAAAAAAAATGTTCTCGAAATTGCCTACCCACATTAGATTCTAGTTATTCAAATGGCCTTTATCTGCTACATATTGGGCCATATAAATAAACATCAATTTATGAAATAAAGTTGAAAGAAAAACTGAAAAGAAAAAATTTAAAATATTTAATTATTTATAGCCTATTTCCTGTACTAGATTCCCCACTAAATCTCTACAGTGATTTAGAAAGTCTTAAAAAATATATAGACACGTAGTTTAAAATTGATATAAAAAGATATATAGAGAGAAGTCTCGCTTCTATACTGTCTCTGAACACCACTATCATTATCTCACTTCAGCCCTCTAGGTAACAATATTTATTAGTTTCTAATGAATCCTTACAATATTTTTAAATGTAAGATCAAACTACAAATTTTTATTTTCTTCCTTCTTCACAAAAAAGTGACATATTATGCACATCATGACATTCTTTTCTCTTAACAATGTATCTTGGATTTACCATCATTGTATAAAGAATATCCTTCTCATTTGTTTTTAATTAAATAGCTATATTGAGATACAATCCAGATACTCTTAATTTTAATTCACCATTTTAGAGTATGATTCAGAAGTTTTCAGCATATTCTCAGTCATGAAATCATCATCACTATCCAATTTCAGAATATTTTCATCACCTCCAAAAGAAACCCCATATTCCATACCGTTGATTATTTCTTGGATGTGTAGATTAATGTTTGTCATCCAATGTAAGAAGTTTTGGGCTACTATTTCTTAAAATAACCTTTTATCCAATTTTCTCTCTCTCTTCTCTTTCTGGGACTTTCATTATGCTTATGTTGGTATTCTTGATGATATCTTCCAAGTCTCTGAGGCTCTGTCCATTTTTCTTCAATCTTACTACCTGCTCCTTAGACTGGATAAATCTCAATTGTACTATGTTTAAGTTCTTTGATTCTGTCAGCTCAAATCTTATGTTAAGCCTGCAGGTTTATTTTAAACTTCAGTTATTATACTTTTGACTCCTGAATTTTTATTTGCTATTTTAAAAAAGAAAAAATTCTATCACTTTAACAATGTCTCTAGTTGGTGGGAAATTATTCTCATACTTTGTTATTTAGATGTGGTGTTCTTTAAACATATTTATAGTAGCCGATTTTAAAGTTTTTGTCCAGTAAGCCTATTATCTGGACTTTCTCAGAGATAGTTTCTATTGACTGTTTCTTTTGTGAGTGCATAGGCCATAATTTTCCATTCTTTTGTGTCTCATAATTTGTGTGTGTGTGTGTGTGTGTGTGTGTGTGTGTGTGTGTGTGGAAAATGGAGCATTTTAAATAATATAATGTGGCAGCTCTGGAAAATCAGATTCCCCACGAACTTCCCTCAGGGTTTCATGTTGCTATTATTGTTTATTTAAGTGACTTTCCCAAGTTAATTGTATTAACACCGAGGTCTGGAGCTGAGTCACACACTGAATATTTATCTCCATATCTATTACACACACACACACACACACACACACACACACACACACACATGCACACACACACATACATAATTTTTATTTTTAAATTATCAATGTTACTGCAGCACAATTTACAGAAAATAGAGTACAAATATTCAACTAGATTTAATGAGATGTCGAATGCGATAGGATTTGAAAAATATGTACACTCATGAAAGCTTCTCACAATGATGATACAGAACATTCACAATATCTGAACATTTCCTCATGTAGCTTCCTAATCCATCCTTTCTTTATTCCAACCCCAGGGAACCATGCATCAGATTTCTGTACCTTTCGATCATTTATAGTCCATCAGAATGTGTTTTTTATCCTGATGTCTTCGCTCTCAGTAAGAGTTTTAAGATTTATCTATGTTCTACCTATGTTTAAGTCATTTATTGTCAGTGCTGACTTGAAAAAGCTTTATTTTGTTCATTTATTTATGTTGTATGGAATTTGAGTTGTGTCTCGATTTTTGGCTATATTAATCTCAAAGAATGTAACTTGGAAATTATCTAGGGTTCTCTATCACCTAGATTGTTTATTTGATAAGTTTCTCAGTTCATACCATGGGTAGAAAATTTTTATTTAAGGTAGAAGTATTTACATAAGAAAAAATGAATTATGTTTCTCTTGTTATATAACTATATAAGGTGCTGCTCTATATTCTTCAGGATGCACAGAAAACTTTGGAACCTCCAGACTGCTCACTATGTCTACCAAACTTCTATTTATCTAAATTTATTCTATTAGACTAAACTGGTATATTGATATGTAGTGCCACTTAGTATATTGATACATAATTACCTAATAGGGAAACTTCTCTGGGTGTCTTGACTCAAAATGGTTTATGCACTAGCTGAATCAGACTGACTAAATAACATTTTACTCTGCTATAAGTTTTACATGTGTGGAAGTCTATTTTTCCTATGGAATAAACAATGTATCTCTGAAGACATATTTGATCTATTCTATTAAAAACACAGGTGCTTCTTTAATAAAAATATATATGATGTTTGCCTACTAAATGATGTTTTTTGTTCAAAATAATTTAATTACAGATGGTATATGGGTCAAAGTGTCTTACAATATATCCGAGAATTCATATTATTTTAGATGGAATATCTAAAGTAACATCTTAGTATTGCTTTGAGTTTTAAAATAAAATAAATGGGCATCTTGCTTACCTTTGAAGATCCTTTTGCTAATCTCAGATTGCCATCTGAAATTTTAATTAGTGATTTAAAATGTGCTTACACAAAGAACCTTGTCCAAGTTGTCTGTTTCTGCCAAATTAAACTATTAAACTAAGTAACCTAATTAAAATCTTTTTAGCTTTTAATCAGTATTTTATTTACATTCATATTGAATCCAAATATATCTTAAAACAGAGTCCATGATGTTTATCCTTTTTCTTTATCCCTTGTTAAAAATACATTTTCGATTTTCTATAGTTATATCATACTAATTACAGAAACTTTTAAAATTTATAGAACATTTATTGTGTATTGACTACATTCCATAGTTTCCTGTGCTAAGTACTCAGCCCCCAAATGCAAGGAATACATAAGTTTTACTGGTCATGATGGCAATACTAAGGGGCACACTTCAAGGTCAAAGCTAAGATTGCCTATGTTTAAGATGGTAAGCCATACAGAGTGTAACAGAAAGCAATGGTGGTTGTATAGCAAAGAAGCAAAAAAAATATTACATTCATAGGGGATGGTGTAATAAATATTGTCAAGTAAGAGAATGATAAAATCACACTCGATATAAAAATTAGAAGTCTTTTAATACTTTTACAATGTAAATTTCTTTTGAGTTAAATAAAGTAAAAAATATTTGGAACATTTTTCACACAAATATGTTGAACAATAAGCAGAAAATATGATAGTTAAAATATTTTTATAAATAATGTTGGGTTTATGGTTTATATAAACAATCAAAATTTACATAAGAAGCCTATATTCAATAAATTCAAAAAGTAACAAAATTATTAGTGATAATAGCTCTTAAGGTTGACAATATTTGTAGATCTTGTACATGAGATTAATTATTTTTTGAGGGTTTTTTTTTTATTATAATGACATTGGTTAATGAAATCCAGTGTTTCAAGTATACAATTCAACAGTAAGTCATATATATATTGCACTGTATGTTCACTGCCCACAGATTTCTTTTTGTCACCACATATTCGAAACCTTTTACCCCATCTACCAGGCACCTGCTCCCTACACTCTGGTAACCACTGTCCATGTCCATGAGTCTCTGTTTGTCATATTTGTTTGTTGCTTTTAGGTTTCTATCCCACGTATAAGTGATATCTTGTGATTTTCAACTTTTTCTGTGTGGCTTTTTTCACTTAGCATGATCATCTCAAGGTCTATTCATGAGACTAATTAAATGAAGAAGAGCTGAACTCGAGAGCAGAGAACAGGGCTCAAATTACAAAGTGTCTAAAACCCCAAATCTCAGAAGAACTGGATTCATCTCTTAAATATTGTTTCTATTTCTGTTTTACTGCAAATTAAAGCATTTAATGCAAGGAATATAATATTAGTATTTATGAGTGAAACATCTTGTTTTCACATATGATTTCATTAAATACTCAGGACAGGGAAAGTGGAAAGCATGCAGCCAACAGCTGCCAGCTGGTGCATAAGAATCCAGGAGGCTACGCAGGAAAAGAGCGAGTGTGTGTGTGTGTGTGTGTGTGTGTGTGTGTGTGTGTGTGTGATGCACTAACATGTTGAATGGCATTATGGGCTAAATGATACCCCCCCTAGATTCATATGTTGAAGTTCTGACCCCCAGTACCTCAGAATGCAACTGTCTTTAGACATAGGCCTTAAAAGAGGAAATTAAGGGAAAATAAGACTGTTAGGGTGGGACCTAATCCAGTATGACTGGTATTCTAATAATAAGAGGAGATTAGGACACAGACAGGTAGAGGTAAGACCATGTGAAGATGTAGGGAGAAGGCAGCCATCGATACCAGGCCTGGGAAGAAATCAACCCTGCTGACACCTTGATTTTGGACTTGTAAGAAAGTAAATTTCTGTTATTTAAGCCAACTAGCCTGTGTTATTTTGTTATAGCAACACTAGCAAATTAATACAAATGGCTATTGAATTTCTTCACACACAGGATAACTGAATAAGGAAAGCTCAGCCAAAGGGTTAAGTCGCAAGTTGAAAGCTTGGAATTCCTTTTTTTCTCTAAGAATTCTCTCTCTCTAGAATATGCACTTGTGCCCCTCAAGATCTCCTAGGATGTCAACCATATTTATATGCTGTTTTATTCATCATAGTGTTGCAGGGGGAGCTATATATGAGACCAGCTGGTACATTATTCTTACATTCCTCATATTTTGCTATCAACCTAATGTGTTTAATAAAATAGTTTTTTTTATTTTTTTATTTTTGTCTTTTATACTAAAATGTTCAAAAAAATGGATAATTTTTTATGACTTAGATAGTATACTTCAAATGGTCTGATTTAAATTTAGGCCACATAGGGAAGTGAACCTGAGGGAAAGGGACCTCAAATAGCTAGATAGAGATCCTTCAGTACAATGAGATAGATGTGTGAATATTGAGACATATCAAATGTAATATCTCAATGTACAGAAAAAAATAACAATGATTTAAAATACTAGACAAAATATGATATAATGATCCCACTGACAGACATTCTGAATTATAAGCATTGGTTTTTCTGTCAATCTATGTTTCATATAGGCAAAGGACTTTGTTTACAGTGAATGATATGCCTGAGTAATGTATGAATAGATTATTATATTCTATCTTCTATATGGTTGCAGATAGTGCTTTATATAAATCTTACATTTTATCTAGATTTTTGCAAATATTACAAAAGCCCTGATTTCCTGTATCTTTTATTTAACAATTTGACCTATCTTTTGAAAAAAAATTGTTTCAGTAGGCAATGACCCTCTATATCTTGGAGGATAGTGGAGTTCATTGTTTTGTACTATGACTGTGATCACAGCAAATAATTGTATAAAGGGATATGGTTGTGTAGGATAGTGTAAAAAGGGCCAGATGGAGAAATAGTGGACAAAATACAAGAGTAGTGCAGAAGTAGCATAATACAATTGTCAATGTTTTTTTTTACCCATGAATTTCTTTACTCTCTAACTAATAATTTGTTTTGATACTAAATCTATACAAGACCTCTCAAAAGGTCCAGAGTTAAGTACTATGACATTTTCCCGTTGATGCTGAGATATGAGAAATTTAAAATCCTTTTGTGATTTCTATATTTTTTTTCTTGGATTCTGGCAACCTAAGAAAAGTCAGCCCAAGAAATTGTTAATAAAGCACTTGCAATTGACGAGCCAGTGTAATCAGCTCTCTTGGAAAAAGCTGGTAATTCACATCTCAGTAAGCTTCAGAAAAAGGTTTAAGTGACTTCCTTGTAATAGAATGGCTGGGATCAATTATAAC
Source organism: Pteropus vampyrus (assembly GCF_000151845.1). Taxonomy (NCBI): domain Eukaryota; kingdom Metazoa; phylum Chordata; class Mammalia; order Chiroptera; family Pteropodidae; genus Pteropus; species Pteropus vampyrus. Next base: position 1,607,548 of record NW_011889309.1, read on the forward strand.
CTGGTAGATTCTGAGTTTGAAGAGAGATATGGAAACCTTTGGTTTTAATTCAATTTAACTCAACCTTTCTAGATATAAACAAGAGAAATTATTTTTAAAAAAAGTCTTTTATGGAAAGAAAGAAGTCTAATGGAGGCATTTTCTAAAATCAGGATATATTTAAATCAGTGAAGCTACATTGAAATAACAATAACAAAATACTTATTGAGCTTTTTTTGTGCTTCATGATCCAACTGCATTTTCAATCCAGTTTCACCATGACATATCTGAAGCTAGGGATATAATTTTTTAAAATAACTTTATGGAATATAATTGACATGGAGTAAGCTGCATATACATGACTAGTATAATTTAATAAGTTTTGACATATGTCATATGATCCATATAACAATCACTGCAATCAAAATAATGAACATATCCATTATCCTGCAAATGTTCTCTGGTGCTCCTTTAAAATCTCTTCTGAAATAAATATAAAAGTAAAAGGTACATATCTAGCGACCTGCCCTATAAAAATTTGTTGAAGCGGTGACTCACGAGGTGGTTGCTTCCTTTAATTTAAATCCCTTAGGAAGGACTTCAATGGCACGTTGATTTTATAATAGCTGCCCAAACACAGGAGGGCCTAAGTATGTCCTAATACAATCAAAGTCCCTCACTCATCTACTGCAGGGGAGACAGCATTCCACTCGTAGGAAGACCACTCATACATATCAAAAAAAATGATATTTATGTAAAAGAATTCGTGGCTTTTCTATAAGTCGTGGAACTGTGGGCATGTGAAATTCAACCTGTTTTAAGTGTTTTTAGAATTTTGGTTTCATTTCATTCTATTATTTGAATGTAGTAAACAGATATCCATGGACATATTGCTGTAATTTCTAACATCTACCATATAATTCTCTGAAATCAATAATGTGACTGCAAAACTGCCATTCAATTTTGAAGTTTATATTCAAACCCACATCTGTAAACTGGTGATAACATGTCTATATTATAGAATGTTGTTAGGATTTAGAGACTTAAGTACATACATAGTCTTTTGGCACCATCTGACACATGGAAGTTAGTCAATAAATAGGAGCTATTATTATTACTGTTATGAGTGTCAAAGCTGAGTCAAAAACCTTAACTAAGGTGCCATTTGATTTTTCTTTGAAAAATTAATTTACTGCTAATTGATAATTGGTAATAATAATAGGTAATTAATATTTGCTATACATGAAGAACTGTAAATATTAACTCATTTAACCCTTTCAAGAAACCCAGGAGTTAGGAGTTATATTATTCTTATTTTACAGATGAAGAAGCTGGGCACAGAATATTCAAGTAACTTGCCCAGGGCTATCAAGTAAATAAATGCTGGAGCTGGGATTCAAACACATGCAGTCTGGTTGCAAAGTCCATTGACTTTAACCAAGTTTCACTGCCTTTTCGTCATTATCTCAACTGTTCAGCTTTTTCGTTTTTTAAATTCTCAGTGACTCTACAACTTGTATAATTTTAAGGGACTAAACTTAGGGACTCTGCAGATCCTAAGTACCCCTGCCTTCTTTAGAAGTTTATATTAAATAATATTTTACCTTTGCAAAAACAAAACTTTTCTTAAAATACAGTTATCAATAAAACACAATTATGCTTAGAATGACTGAGTCTACAATGACCTTTTTGCTTTATCTTAAAAGTATAGATAATAGCTAACATTTATTAAGAACCAAGTATTATTTAAAGCATTTTTATGTATTATGTTGCTTAATTTTCATAACCCTCTGAGGTAGGTACTTCTATAATCCCCTTTTTATAGATGGGAAACTGAGGTCAGGAGTATCTAACTTGTTCAGTAAAAGTAACAATAACAAGTAACAGCTGGGATGTATATTCCTGAGCCTGTTCTCTTAGCTACTACATTGTATTTCTCAAGATATTATGCATGCAGATAAGAAATTCAGTATCCCATGTTAATTACAGTACATAATGAATGGAAAAGCACTCTTTAAAGATCAAGAGTCTTGTACTTATTATCTGAAGAAGAAAAAGGGAAGGAAGGTGCTATAAAGACACATAACCTACCAGGTTTTGGCTAAAAATACCCAGCTACCACGAACTTCCCAATTTGGACACTTTATCTACGGAGGTAATTTTTTCTTCTCCTATATATACCACCTCTAAATTTACTCTGCTATTACACAGAGATGCTAGTAGAAATAATTTTTCCTTTTACAGTGCTAAAGTAATAGATCATTTCCCTTCCATTTTAGTCTTCTCAAACCATGGATTGTTGTCCCCTCCCCCCCCCCATACACCCCTAATTACTTTGCAGTAACTGTGGCTCACATTGCAATGGTCAAGATGTCATAGATAACAACTAGTTAGTTCTTCAGCCTAATTCCTTTGCTCCTTAAAAACAAACAAGAAAGAAAAAAATCCTCCAAGAACAGACGGAAATTCGTCGCAAAGCAAAACATTCGTGTTCAGTGGACAGACTTCTCTTGGATAAGAGATCTGCAACCGTAAATAAAAAATATTTCATTTTCTTCACGCCCATTCATGTGTTATTTTTATTTTTTTTTTCCATGTCCAGGCCTCCTCGGCGCTCTGAAATACTTCTTTAGCTGAGCAGAGGCCCCTAACCAGAGGTCTGTCCACAACCTTTCTTCCTCTAGCGCAGACCAGCGGGCGTCCCCTGCGCACTGTACTAGCCCTATCGCAGCTTTTGCAACCTGTGTTTTCGGGATGCCCACCTACCTGTCAGTCTCTGCTAGTGGTCAGTGAAGGAGTCCTAAGGTCAGTTTCACCCTTACACTCCCAGCGCCTACCCAGTGCCTGGCATCTAGGAGGCATTCAAAAACCGCCTGCGGCACGTTGGAAAAAAGAGCCCAACGCACTCTCAACTTCCCCATCTCGGCCCCATCTTCCTGTTTCTCTCCATCCCCTCTTCTGTCTCCCCTCTCCCGTCCTGCTCGCGTGTATTCGGCTTCCTTCCCCGCCCTCCTGCCGTCCCTACCTAGTGACGGTCTGCCGCCGATCCAGTTGCTGCCGCGTCCCAAAATGCCAGGGCTTCCGGACCGCCGGGGTCAGCTAGCGGGCTCTGCCTGGAGGGGCGGAGCCAGCCCTCATGCTCCGAGCTGCCTGTGTTGCCAACCAATCATGAGCCCGCGGAATAAGCTGATATGACGGCGGATCGCGCGACTTGGCTGCGCGCAGCCCTCCGAGGTCACGTGGGCGCCGCGCGCGGCCGCCCCCCTGTTCTTCCTGCTGGAAGAAAGGGCGGGAACCTGAGTGAGGTGCTGAGATGGCTGAGGATTAGGTTTTTTGGGATTTTTTTTTTTTTTTTTTTGGTTTTTTGTTTTTTTTTTTTTTTTTTTTGCTTTTTAACTAGCCTGACGCCTGTAGCTCGAGTCTTGTGCAAAGCAGGTTTACTGTGTTTATGGAACCGTTCCTAAAAATGATGCTTTACCTTTAGAGAAAGAGATGGTATGTCCTTTGAGATGCACGTCGGAGGCATTTTCCCTCTCAAGTGAAGGAGGCTCAAATATCTGTCGGACAACTGCTACTATTTCTCAATCCGGAGTCTGCCCTTTTTATATAACATTGAATGGCCGGAATCTGGCTGAACTAGTTTATGTAGGTGTTTAAATGGCAGAAATCTTTTCATAGTACAAATAAAGCAAATATATGCAGACTAAACGGGAATATCTGTAGATTGCTAGAGGTTTGTTTTTGTGTGAGTGTGTGGATTTTTATTTTTGTGGTCGTTAGCTTTTTTAAACATGAGTTATGGTGGTCACACTTGTAAATCAACCTTCCTGGGATCCTCAGTGTAATGGTTCTCGAAGGTCAATCAGCCGGGTCAGCATCATCTGATAATTTACTGGAAATACAAATTCTTGGGCTCTAGGCACCCCAGACCTGCTGGATCAGAAACCGGGAGTGCCCCAGAAATCTGTGTTTTAACAAACACTGGAGTGATTCTGATGTTTAATAAAGTTTAAGAAACACTGCTCTACTGAACTTATCAATCAGAAGAAAATCTAACTAGTCGTTTAATTTTGCTCCCTCCAGAGTGATAGAATAAAATACAGGAAAGTGGGAGATGACCGAGTTTGGGAAAAATCATTTTTATTTCCTTATAGAACCATCAGAAAGAAGTGCTACAATGTAAGGGGAGAGATTATTAGACTCCAATCATTAAAAATATCCTATATCAATATTGTTTTAAATATTTGTGGCTTGCCTCTGACTTTAATTAAAAAATCAACATATGACATTATATTAGTGTCAGGTATAAAAGACTTGATATTTGTATTTACTGTGAAATTGCCTCCTACTCTAAATCACATTTTTTCTCCTTTCTTTCCTTTGTTATTGTTCTTATTTCAACCTTTAATTTTTTAGATTAAGATTTTTTATATTCATATCTGTATTCAGTAAATAGTTATAAAATGGCTGATAGGTGCCAGGCACTATTCTATGCACATAAGATATATTAGTGATCAAGAGAAATAAAGTCCTGCCTCTTGAAGCTTATATACTAGTGAGGAGACAGGAAACAAATAAATGTATGATGCAATGTCAGATAGTGATAAATGCTATGGAAAAAAAAAGAGAGAAAGGGCAAAGAGATTAAAATTGTTGGTAAGGGCTGTTTCTTTAGACTGCAATGTCAGAGTCAGCTCCTCTGAGGAGAGAACATATGACCTGAATAGAGAAAGGGCATTTCGTTTGCTTGGAAGATTATAAACTGAGATATAGAGTCTGAATGTTTTTGGTGAACTAGTGGGGCCGCTGGCTCACAAACATTTATTTGCATGATTTTATCTTTTATCGGTAGTTTCCTTGAATGCATGTACGTATGTGACCAATGCCACTTTACAAAGCAGGCTGAACGCCAGTTCACTTAGTTCATATCACCTGAAGGGAATATTCTTGCATAGACAAATGGGCTCGTTAAGTTGTTTATTGCTTTGGATTATGTAGCTCTTAACAAACACGTGCCACATGGCTATAGGCTACCTGTGTTAGCATGTGCCACTTGGCTATATATAACAAGTCCCATCTTTGGGTATGGAAATCTACAGTCTTGCTGCTGCCCAAGACTCTGCTTCTGTTCATAGTTTCCTTGAGAAACTTGCTGTAATTCTGGAGTTGTCATCCTCTTTCTTTGGTCTCTCAGCTCCAGGAAGTTTTCCCAAGGAGACCCTCTCCAGATCTTTGGGATTCTCTCCGTATATAGCTCTCTCCTCTTCTGTCCATGAACTCTAGCTGACTTGGTCTCTACATACTCTCAACTCTGTCTGATCAGTTCTGAGGAGTGCCTTAGTTCTTTGTCCCTGCCCTGCATCCAAGAAACTCTCAGGGCAGTGAATTGAGGCAATCTTTGGGCTCGTTCATTTGTTTCTCATTTCTCAGGTGACACTGTCTTTCATTGCCATATGTCCAATGTCTTGATTGACATTCTTTGATATATTTTTGTTGTTGGTAGTGGTGATATTGTTGTTATTTTTGCAGGTAGGAGGGTAAATCTGGTCCCTCTTTTTTTTTATCTTAAAAGCAAAAATCAGAACTTATAGTCTAAGCACTTTCTTGTACCATCTTCTACAGCATCTAAAAAAGTGCATAAATTTTTCAAAAAATTTGTGGCCCTCCTGATTGCCATACGTGGGACCATGATCCTATGTTACGAGTTTGTAGACGAAACTGATGGATTCCGTCAGATGGATTTCACTGCAACAGCAGAACATAGGTTCACTCATGTGCACATATGAGGCACACCATAAGTTTCCAAAAATAATTAAAGGAGACTTTTGTGAGACATACCAGTAAAGGAGCAATTAATATGTGACTTTTGAATCTTTAATATTGATGTATTTGTAAGCAGAATGGGATTAAAAGGATTGCTGAGTGGTGAAACTAACAATCCTTGCAGAACAAGGATGTTCCTTGCAAGACTGACCACAAGAAGATGACACCTTGCTCCTATTGAAACCAGATAAGGATGCCTTAAAGAAACAAAAGTTGACCCTGCTTTATTGTAATACTAAATTCTCCTCCCCAGAAAGAGCTTATCCACCGTTTCCTATAAATGTGATATATGATAAAGCATGACCCCTTGCGATCCCTGTGGTAGAATGGCCCAGCCTCTACATCTGATGACCTGTCACTTTTGATAAATATGTATAACTAGTCCCAGTAAAGACAATTCCCTTGTATATTCAGGGAGAGACACTGCTTTGGGAATGGTCTCTAGTGCTCTCCTTACTTGCTGCAAATAATAAACTTTCTTTGCTTATATTTTATCTTTGTTGAGATTCATTGTACACACTCACCAAGAGATGGACCCCTTGCATTTGGTAACAAGTTATATCATCCATAACTATGAACTGGCAAGGCCTGAATAAATTTGGGTTATAAGTAGAAAGTATGTACTAAATAGAATAGGAGCATAGAGAGGATATTGACTTACTCTAAGAGAGGCAAAAGCAGCTTTACAACTCAAGCTAAGACTTGAAGTTGAGAAAAAGGAGTTCACCAGTGTCAGACGATAGTTATGACTAGAAGGCAAAGGTCATTGCCTATGCAATGGGTTACAAAGTGAAAAAGTATAGCATGTCTGGAATGTGAAAGTCATACTATAAAGTTGAGAGTCATAAACAAGACATAAGGAATACAGAGTAATGAATTGTTTCTATTTGTTAGAATTTTTTGAGGCCTGGTATGAATTTCTCCATGGGATATAATTTACTTCGGCCAAGCTTCTGGGGATTCTACTAATCCAAGAGTACTCTAATTTAAATTCTCATTTTGAGGTTTTTAATATTACCAAAATAACAAGAATTTGGCTTGGAAATTGGCTTTCAGTTCTGAATTCTTGTCAGTTATTTCCTTATTTGCTCAGCACAGATGTTTGAGTTTATTTATTTACTTGTGTAGTTCCCTGGGGCTTGGATGGGGGGTGGGCATGGTGGAAATATTTTAGTGAAAAAGTTCATCTATATACCTAAGTCACCAAATAATCGGAAATAGAATATACCTAAGTCATCAAATAATTAGAAACAGAATGAAAATCTTCCTGATGGAAGAATCTAGTGTTTTATTTATTGACATCTTATCTGCTGAGAAACTATTTCCAAATCCATTTGCTTTATAAAATTTTGGGTAAAGAAAAGAACATAGAAATGGTTAATCTAAATGACAGAGAGCTAGACTTTTTCCAAACGTCTTTTATCTACTCATTCCTTTGCTTGTCCTCAATGGTCTTTAAATATCAAAGCTGAGTTTTAGTCTGGCCTCTAGTTTAGTGGTAAGAACAATAGTTTTGAAGACTTGGGTATAGTGCCAGTATTGCTATGTATAAAGTTTGTAACTTCCAGGACTTCACTTGTCTCCTCTGTAAAAATCAAACACTAATACATGCTATATTAGTTTTCTACAGCTGTGTAACAAAGTATCACAAACTGATGGCTTAAAACAATAGAAATTTATTGTCTTACAGTTCCGGAGGCTAAAGGTCCAAAATCGAGGTGCTGGCCATGTCATGCTCTCTCTGAAACCTTTAGGGAAAAATTCTTTCTTGCCTCTTGTTTCGGGTGATGGGCATCAATCCTTGGTGTTCCTTGGCCTGAAAATGCCTCCCTCCAATCTTTTTTGCCTTTTGTCATTGCATAGTATTCTCCCTGTGTGTTCAGATTTCCCTCTTAGTAAGGACATTGGTTATACGGAATTAAAGCCTCTCCTAATTTCAGTATGACTTCATCTTAGCTTGATTACATCTGCAGAGATCCTATTTCTAAATAAGGTCACATTCTGAAGTACTGGGAGTTAGGACTCCAATATATCTTTTTGTGGAACTCAATTCAACTCATAATACCTATCTTCTAGGGTCACTCCCTTTTCTCTTTGTCAAAACGCATCACACATATCATATACCTTAGTTATAGTACTTATTGCTGTTTTAAATAAGCTATTATTGATATATAGCATTCATACACATAAAAACATACAAGTCATAAATGTACATCTTGAAGAATGATCACAAAATTAACCCACACATGTTACTGTCACCCAGACAAAAAAGAGAACATTACCAGCACCCCAGGAAATGCTCATGCCCTCTTCTAGTCACTACCCTTTCTAACCAAAGGTCATCATTATTCAGATTTCTAATATCATAGATTTGTTTTGCCTGTTTTAGAACAATTGTATTCTTTTGTCTATGTAGTTTATTTGAAATTATGTTTGTGAGTTAATGAATATTACAATGTACAACAGTTTATTTTTATTGCTATATAGTATTCTGTTGCATGAATATATCATATTTATTTATCCATTACTCTGTTGATAGACATTTAGGTTGTTTTCAGTTTGAGTTTTACAAATAACATTATAAAGGACTTTCTTGCATATGTCTTTGGTACATATAAGTATGTATTTTTGTTTTCTATATTCCTGGAGTGGAATAGCTGGATCTTAAGTCTTACAATTGTTTGTAGATACCACAAACAATTTTTTTAAATGTTTTTACCAAAGTACATTTCCTCCAGAAGTATAAATCTGTCATTGCTCCAATAAAACCAGCAGCATACAAAACTTGCAATTGTTCCAAATTCTCTTGCAATTCCCAATGTTGAGCATTATTATTCTTTTTAAATTGGTTTTAATTTAAACTGCCTCATTGACTTATGAGTATGAGTATGTTTTCATGTTTATTGATCATTTGAATATCCACTTTGTTAATGTGTCCAGACATTTTGCCCACTGTTTTTGCATATTGAAGTGCTACATTAAAAAATTACTTCATAGGCATTTTTTATATATTTTGGATACATAATTTGTCAATTGTATGTATTGCAGATATTTTCTCCCAAATTGTAGCTTGAACTTTTTGTCTTAATGGCGTCTCTCGATATATATCTTGTGCTAGATTTATTGCTAGCTTTTTGATAATTTTTATGCTATTTCAAATGATATGATTCTTAATTTTAATGTCATCAAATTATCAATGTTTCTTTTATATTTGCTGTTTTTTGGATCCTACTTAAGAAATCTTTGTCTACTCACAAATCACAAAGACATTTTATACTATCTTCTAAAAATATATTATATTTTGCATTTAGATACATAATCCACCTGAAATTGACTTTATGTATGGTGTGAGGTAAAGATCAATATTCATTCTTCTCCCCCTCAGAGCTATTCTATTAACCCAACACCATTTACAGAAAAAATATATATTATTCATTGTCCTGCAGTGCCATCTTTATCAACAATCCATATCCATATGAGGTCTGTTTCTGAACTCTAATCTGTTTAATTGCTTTTTTTTTTAAAGGGTTATAATATGACAATATCCAGTAGTATATGCCCTCCAACTTTATTCTTCTCTTTAAAGTTTTTTTTGGCTATTCTGGCCCTTTGCATTTCCATATAAATTTTATAATCAGGTTGTCAATTTTCACAAAATATACTTCTGATGTTTTGATTGTTATTATCTTGGGTTTATAGATTGATATTGAATGAATTGATACACTAATAATTCAAACTCACAAACATAATATGCCTCTCCATTTTTTAGGTGTTTTTTAAATTTATTTCAATACTGTTTAATATTTTTTAATTTATTTCAATACTATTTAATATTTTTTGTGTGTCAAAATCTTGTACAGTTTTCCTTGGATTCTTTTCTAGATGTTTGATACTTTTTAAGCTATTTAATTCAATTTTTGCTTTTTTAAAAGACCTTTATTTATTTATTTATTTTTCAAAAGGCCCAGCAGATAAAGTTTATTTCAGAGAAGCCAAGAAAGAAAAGTTTTCTTGACTTTACTCCGTAGATCCCATAAGATACACTGGACCCAAGGACTTTATTTTTCAGAGCAGTTTTAGAGTCACAGCAAAATTAAGAGGGAGATACAGAGGTTTCTCTTATATACCCTGCTCCTTCCTAAGCCTACATAGCTTCCCCAATTATCAACATCCCCCACCAGAGTGGTACATTGATTACAATTGATGGACTTACATCCACACATCATAATCACTCAAAGTTCATAGTTTACATTAGGGTTCACTCTTGGTGTTGTATATTCTGTGGGTATGGACAAATATATGACATGTATTCATCATTATAGTAACCATACAAAATATTTTCACTGCTCTCCCAAATTTTCTGTGCTTCATCTATGTGTCTCTTTCCACCCTATCCCTCCTCCCCCAATTCCTGGCAACCATTAATCTTTTTACCATCTCCATAGTTTTGCCTTTTCCAGAATGTCATATAATTGGAATCTTACAATATATCGCTTTTTCAAATTGGCTTCTTTCATTTAAAAACAACTTAGGTCTTTCATATCTTTTCATGGCTTGATAGCTTATTTCTTTTTAGCACTGAATAATAGTCCATTGTCTAGATGCTCCACAGTTTATCTAATCACAAATTGAAGGACAGATGGTTGCTTCCAAGTTTTGTCAATTATGAATAAAGCTGCTATAAACATCTGTGTGCCTGTTTTTGTGTGCATATAATTCTCAACTCCTTTGGACAAATACCATTTAAATCATATCATTTAAAAATTTTTATTTTGAAACTGTTTGTTGATATATAGAAATACAATCTATTATTGCATACTGATCTGGTATCCAGCAATCTCGCTATTTTTTTTCATTAATTCTAATAGTTTTCTAGAGGCTTATTGGCTTTTCCATATGCAGTCTTGTCATATATAAATAATTACATTTATATTTCCAATCTAATTATTTCTTGTCTCTCTTCTTACTCTGTCTGGGGCCTCTGGAATAATATTAAATAGAATTGTTGATAGTGAATATCTCTGTCTTATTCCTAATAAGATCTTAAGAGTTTTTTTCAGTCTTTTGGTTCAAATGCCATGTTTGCTATAGCTTTTTGTAGACATCGATGATCAGATTAAGGAAGTTCTTTTTTATTCTTAATTCATAAGATTTTTACTATGAAGCAATTTTGAAAATTTTACCAAATCTTTTTTCCATCTATTGAGATAACCACATGATTTTTCTCCTTTGTTCTATTAATGTGGTGAATTTCCATTGATTGCATTTTAAGTATTAAACCAACTTTGCATTCTTAAAATAAACCTAATTAGGCCTTGATATAGGTTTTTTTTTTTTCCTGGCTAAGCTCACTTTGCTAATATCTGTTTACAATTTTTGCATCTATGTATTTGAGAGAGATTAGCTTATACTTTTCCTTTCTTAGAATATCTTTGACAGATTTGAGTATGAAGCTGATCCTGGCCTCAAATATGAATTAAATATTCCTTCTTTTTACTGGTCTTTGAAAAGTATGTGTAAGATTGGTGTTAATATTTTATTATTTTTTTTTAATAATTGGAAGTCTTTACTAGTGAAGACATCTGTGTCTGGAGTTTTGATGGGAAGTTTTTTTTTTTAACTTGTTATTTTGGAATAATTTTAGACTTACAGAAAATGTGCACAAACAGTGAAGAGAGTTCCTGTATACCAATAGTTCTTAACTGAGGGATGATTTTGCTTCCCCAGCCCCAGGGGACATTTGAAAATATCTGGAGACATTTTCCTTGTCATATCACAACTTGAGAGGAGAGGAAGGTGGTGTTAATGCCATCTAGTGGGTAGAGGCCAGAGATGCTGCTAAACTTCATACAATACACAAGGCAGCCCCCCACAACAAAAAATTATTCAGCCCAATATGCCAATAGTGTGGATGTTGAGAAACCCTGAATGAGGTCATTACTCTCAGCTCTTTAGACCCATATTTAAAGTGTAATAACAAAAAAACAAGCTTATATTAGACAAATTGAACTGAAAATCAAATCATTTTAGTCAGATATTCTGATTGTTAAGCATCATGTTATGTATCATGGATATTTTATTGCATATATCTGTCATTGTTCATCTAGGAAAACAAAAACTATTATAGATATTTTAATAATAAGGGCTTTAGTACAGTAAATTGATGCTTACAAAATCTTTGAAAGGGGAATGGAAGTGGACGTGGAAGTCAAGGGAGAACAGGTGCTGCCTTTCAGAAACTCAGAAAGTAGAGAATCATGATAATAACCACCAGTGATCTTAGCCGCCTGCTGCATTGAATTGGGTGATTTGCAAAAGTTTATCCAGAAGCTATTGCAAACTTCACATCCGCCTTTTGCCAAAACATCTACCTTCTTGAAAGGAAAAATGATGGTTTATACTGATACTTCTTTTATATATTTCTAATTTCCGATAATGTGGAACCTAGTTGACAAGAGATTCTTGGAAACGTAGTTGCTATGTTCCAGCCCCTTACAGAAAAAATAGAAAGGGTTGAGGATAGTGCTGAGTCAATAACAGACAATGTGGCACAGTCCAACCACATGGAACTCAACGTTCTTACAACGCCTTCTGCCCATGTTTCTCTCCTACACAAAAGTAATAGAAAAAATATTCTATTTCTACCTAATATGATGAAGTTATCCCTTGCTCAAACCAAAACATCCACCCTGTCTCAAAAAAGGTAGATTAAACATTCCATAAACACTGTAACTCCATCTGGATAATGGTCCTTCTTTTTCTAGTACAGTCATGTAACCTAAGTTAAAATTTTAATAGTTATCATTATGATTTATACAGAAGAGTAGGAAAAAGGAGAGAGAAAGAAAAAAATTATATTCTGGGTATGGGTGAAACAGTATTATAAATTGTTATGAGTTTAAAATATACCACATTTTGTATGACAGCACATCAACCCCACAAGCTGTTGTCACTGAATTCTAACTGAATTGAACTTATTCAATTATAATTTCATCTTTAACAGGCCAATCTGCTGTTCTATACTGCCGGTTGCTTTGCGGTAATGGGCTACATAGTAAAATGAGTAAATTCTGTGGGTATGATCACACCTTTTACTGTAAAATGAATTCTTTTGTCAGAAGCTATTCTATAGGAGATACCATTATGGTAAATTGCCATCTCTAAGTTTGTACATGCAGATGCTGGCAGAACCATCATGATTAGGGAAGGCATACTTCTACCCTGTGTAAGTATATATTCCAGTGAAAACAAACTGCTGTCATTTCTATAATGAAAGATATCCAAGGAAATCGACTTCTTACCTTGTAGCTGACTGTTCCCACAAAGAAATTGTGCCATATAGGAACTCAGTATTTATTTCCCTGTTAACAGTTGGACATTCAGCACCGGCTTAGTTGATCAAGCTAAACATTGAAAACAGAATCTCTGATATACTTAGCCTTATCAGTAAATTACAACCTGGTCTTATAATTCATTCTCAGGTTTTTGTTCATGTCAATTAGCAAAATCTTGGAATCCTGTGGTGTATAAATTAAAATTATCTTTTTTTAGTCCTTGCATGCATCTCCATAGATCAGGGATTAGCAAACTATGGCTCCTGAGCTAACTACCTATTTTTTTAAATAACGTTTTATAGGAATATGATGATGTCCATTTGTTTATATATTACTTATACCTGCTTTTGCACTACATGAACAGTGTTGAGTAGTTGTGACAGAAACTATATGGCCTGCAAGCCTGTTAAACTATTTGCTATGTGGTTCTTTAAAAAAAAAAAAAAAAATGCTAACCCCTGCCTATGATTATGATGGGATATAACTATAGTTATATATCTAGTAGCAATGAGAGATGGTGGGGGTTCATTTGAGGAGAATAAGAATCTGCTTTAAGTGAGAAAATTGTGAGGTCTTCAAGCTTGGGAGGCTAACCTCAGATGGGAAGGGTGGGCTAATTCCATTGGAAGCAAGCAATTCAGATGTTTAAGTTTCTTGGTGTCATTGGAATGCACACAGATGTTATCATTTCAGTATTCAAGATCTCATACTTCTTCAATTAATACCCACATTTTTACATAAGAGACTTGACAAGGTTGTGACCACAATTTATAATTTTGCAATTCTTAGTATCACAATTCAAATTTGTTTTTTGTTTTTTGTTTTTTGTTTTTTTGGACATATCAAAACTTGACTTTTTCGAGAAATTCCTAGAAATTCTCTAGTTCTCTAAAAGTGCTGTGACCCCAAATTTTAAAGCCCTGAGCTTGCCATTTTACTTCTGTGTGATCTCTAGTATAGTCTGAAGGAGCTAGTCCACCCTACAGTTATTATAGTCCTCATTTCTACTTTAAAGTTCTATTGTTTCAACTATGGGTAATGAGTTTTAAGAAATTGTTTTTCATTGAGTGCCATGGATTACTAGTGCTTCGTTTTCTGCTAGTGAGGTCATTACATGTGTAACTAGGTTTAAGAAAAATAAGTCTGGGTGATCTTCAATTATTCAGAATCTATTTCCTGGAACTAATACTAACGTGAATCAATTCTTTGTTAGTCTAGGTTCACACAGGAAACCAAAAACCAGACGTTTAGTGAGAAGGAATTTAACACATGCATTTAGATGCGTTTAAAAGTAAAGGAAGACCTGGATGGAGTGAAGACCAGGGAGAACTGCTGTGAGCTTGTAGAAAAGTAATGAATGTAGAATCATAGGAAGCCGCTATAAATGATATCAGCTATCTAAAGTACTGAAGCACATAATTCACTGAACCTTGCCTGGAAGCTGCCCTCTGCCCTCAAGCCAACCTGCCAGTGCTAGTGAATAATGTCATCTGCATAGCTTCTGTGAAAGGAATTTAGGTCAAGACAAAATTTAAAAGATAAATAGATTTTCTTTTTCAATAATACGGTGAAATATAGAAGTGCCTGAATAAAATATGAAAAATTAGTTTAAAACATAACAATTGGGACATAAAGTAGAGGTTAATAATCCGAGGTCAGACTTTTTTCCATTTTTTAATTGTTATAAAATGTACATAACATAAATTTATCATTTTAACCATTTTAGAGTTCAGTGGTATTAAGTACATTTACAATATTGTGCAACCATCACCACTGTCCATTTCCAGAACTTTTTCATCATCCTAAACAGAAACTCTGTACTCATTAAACAATAATATCCCCTTTCCCCGCCAGCCTCCAATCTCTAGTAATCTCTATTCCATGTTCTATCTTTATGAATTTGCTATTCTGAGTACCTCATATAAGTGAAATTATACAATATCTGTTTATTTGTGCCTGGCTTATTTCACATACTACAATATTTTTAAGATTCATCTATGTTATGAATTTTATTACTTTTTCAGGCCGAATAATATTCCATTGTTTATATATACCACATTTTGTTTACCCATTTTATCTGTTGATGAATACTGAGTTGTAGCTTCCTTTTGGCTATTGTGATTAATGCTGCTATGAATATTAGTGTACAACTATCTATTTGAGTCCTGCTTTTAGTTCTTTGGGGTGTTTACCTAGAAATGAAATTGCTGGATTCTGCAGTAATTATTTTACTTCTTGAAGAAAAATTGCTTTCCACGGAAGCCGCACCAGAATTTTTAAAAGATATTTCTTCAAAAGAAAAGGAGCCCTAGAACTGGAATTTTCCCTGAGCTGATGTTTGCTGGCCTAGAGTTTGGGCTTCAGTCTATTTATATTTAATATAATTATTGATATTGTGAGACTGAAGTATACTGTATCAGAATTTGTTCTTATTTGTCTCATTTTTATTGTTTTTTCTGTTTCTGCTTTCCTGCCTTTTTTAAGTTTTCATAAAATATTTTAACAAACATGTTAGGGTTTATGGGAAGCTTTTTATTGAGTGGAAGAAGGTGGTTTGCTTTCTAATATACCAGTTAAAATTCAAAATCTTCAAGAACAAAGTTTATCCTCTTACCATGAATGATATGAAATATTAACTTGCCCTGTTTTTTTCCCATTCAACATATCTTCATATTATCTTCCTAATACTCATATTCAATGGACAAAGAATAGTATAAAGTTTTTGATAGATTGAGAAAAAGCTGTTAACTGGTGTAAACTGAAATGTTTGTTTTTCAGTAAATATTTTGCAATGGGTCACTTGGAGAGATGGTAACGTGGCCTGAAAATAAATAAAGGTTAACCAAAAAGCCAAAAGTTCATTTATACAGCATAAAAAGCTGTGGAATATATTGAGGAGAGGAGCAGTGAAATGCGAGTTTCAATACATCACAAACTTGAAGCAGGAACCCTATAATCAAGAATGTGTAAATAAATAATCTACCATGTATAAGGCAATTAACTGGATAAAAGTCATTTAGCATAAAATACCTACACCTGATAAAACACCCACTAAGGTATTTTATAAAGATCCTCATATTATATTATGATGATAAATCCATAGCAAGCATGCCTCAACATAAGGTTGTCAAGGATATTATGAAGCACCAGTAGGTCTACCTAAAGAGAAACTCTAATCACCAAAATAGACTACAAATACGTGTCAATCAAGAACTCTGCCTACAGATTAAACTGGCAGCATTCAAACCACATGCCTCGGAACAGTCCACGATGGAGTAGCAAATGTGCTTTCTCGAAAGCAGAATTTGCAAGAGGAGAAGCAAGTGCTAACAGTCTGTCCAGTATTAAGAGTTTCTCCAAGAGTCACATTCTTTCTAAGTTCCTCTAGATGGATTCCAGAATATAGTCACTACTGGAGGTGGAGTTGGGTGAGATAGGCTCCTGTAGAGCACCTCATCTCTTCTCATTGTCGGGAGGGTCTGCCCTTGGAAATAATCCTCCTTATCATCAAAGGAGCCATTTTTCAGTACATAAGTGAAGTCTGGATTAGAGGCTGCCTGGAAAGTTCTCTCGTATCCCTGAATTGGTTGGTAGAGACTGTACAGTTAACAGAGCAAGGACATGTCCAGCTGTGAGAAGGCAATTATCTCTTTTCAGAGTCATGCCAGTAAAGCACGTAAATTGGAGAGTTTAGTAGACAGTGTAGCAGCACTGCCCTTGCTGTCACCTATGCTGCTACAGCTCAGCATTCTCTGAATACTTGACTTCTGCATGTCCAGCCACTCCAGGTGCTACAAACCTTCCAACACACTGACATCTGATGATGAGTTGAGCAGCCTGCTGAGGATCTTGGACATCTGGGGGCGAGGGTCAGTCTGTCCATTCATGGCCCCTGAATCACTCTGGTTACTATATCCAGTGCCTACTCATCACCCACTGACCTGCTCATTGCTCTGCAGCTGGTACAGCCCTTTCTGCCTTCTTTTAAACAAACTGAGTATTTTTTAGAATTTTATTTTACCCTCTTTAGCTGTACCTGTTTGAGGACTGTTTGAGACCACAATATACAGCTTTAACTTATCATAGTCCATTTTTAAATAGCATTATATGACTTCGTGATCAATATAAGAACCTTACAACAATATGGTTTTATTTATCCTCCCTCCACACTTTGTACTCTGTCATTTATTTTAGTCCTACATATGCTATGAACACCACAAAACATGGTTATTCATGCTTTAAATAATGCTTAGTGTTTTAAAGGAATTTATGTATAAATATATGTGTATCTCTCACACACAATTAAATTGGTCTATTGTATTTTCCCGCATACTTTTCTTATATTCTTCCTTCCTTCCTTCGGCTTTGAGCTTCCATAGTGTGTCATTTCCACTCAGCCTGAAAAACATTTGGCATTTCTTGTAGTACAGCTCTTCAAGAAATAAAACCTCTTCACTTACATTTAACTGAAAATGCTTTTATTTTGCCTTTGCTTTTGAAGGCTATATTTTGCTGTATAGAGAAATTCAGGTTGTCTTTTTTTTTTTTCTTCAAACACTTAAAATTTGTCTTTCTATTATCTTCTTGCCCACCTTGTTTCTAATGAGAAGTCAGCAATAATTCTTGTTGTTTTCCTGTATGTTATGCACAATGCTTCTAAGATTTTCTCTTTATCTTGGTTTTCAGCAGTTTGAGTCTGATGTGCCTAGGTATGCTGTGTACTCTGTGTGTGCACTTATCTTGCTTGGAGTTTGATAACTGATATCTTTTAATATTTTTGGAAAATTATCAGTTATTATCTATTCAACTATTTCTTCTGCCCCGTTCTCTCTTCTTTTCCTCTGGGGCTCTAATTATATATATGTGTCCCATATATCTTAGGTACTTCATTGTATTTTCTACCTTTTTTTATTTTTGTGTTTTAGTTCATATAATTTCTATTATCTTTAAATTTATTGATCTTCTACTTCCACTTTGTCCAGGCTGCTTCTGATCCCATGGAATGAATAATTCACTTATAATGTCATATTTTTTTTTCCTAACACTTCTATTTGATCCATTTATATTGCTTCCATCTCTCTACTAACATTTCCTATATGTTCATGAATGTTGTCCAGCTTTTTTACTACATCCTTTAACACATTTTCATGGTCCCTATCTGACAATTCCTACAGCTGATCCATCTCTCAGTCTGCTTCCTACCTTCTGTGATCATGGGTTCCATTTACTTGATTTTTTTCATGTCTCATGGTTTTAATTGTACATTGGAAATAGTCTATAAAAGAATGGTAGAGACTGAAGTAAATACTCTTTTCTCTAGAAAATTACTCAGACTTTCTTCTGTCAAAATGCTAAGAGATCCCTAGCTCTGTAGAAGCACCAAGTAAATATCAGTAAGCCATCAGAAATTTCTTTGTTAAATTACAACCTAGATACCAGTTTTCTGAACCATGAGAGATTTCTCTCTGCTTCAGTCTGAATTCTAGCTTTTGAGTCACGAAAATTTATGTTTGCTCTTCAGTTTCATCTTTATCTTTACATACTTATGGAGATTTCTCTATGCTCTATTGTCCCACTTCTGGTCTTCAGCAATTGCTTCAGAGAGATTTCTCTCCTTTTTATACCTTGCTCCCATCCTTCACTGCGTGATTGTCTTAAATTGGGAAAGGTCTGAGTACTTTACATGAGATCTGTCTAAGTTCTGCTTTCCTCCTAGCATTCAACAAACAATCCACATGCCCTTGGTGAAAACCTGTGGAAAAGAGTTGTGAAGTAGGTTCATGACACTTTCTGTGGCTAAGGCTCCTTGGGATTCTAATTCATCATGCTAGCTCACATGCAGTCATTAAAAGTTCATCAAAATATGGCTAGTTTTTCCTTACCTACTATGATGTCTTCCTTTTTCCTTCAGCTGCTCCACTAGGATAAAAACAGTTACATATTTCTACTCTTAAAGGAAAATCTTCAATTTCTAGATTTCAGTTGTAGACTTTAGTTTATTTCTGTCCTTAGGTCTATGGTGAGTTTAAAAACTATAATTCTGTAACTTATCTGGTTTGTTGTTATTGCTAAGATAGCAGCAATGATCTCTCGTGACTCAAAATTGGAAGGCCTGGAATTTGGATTATCACAGCCTCTAATGTCAGAGACAAAGTCTGGATCCAAAGAAGGGAGATAAGTAGAATTTTCTACTAATACTCTAGAAAAGTTTAATATAGACACAACTTGGCTCTAGAATGAGTAGGATAAAAAGAAAAAATCTCCTCTGAGAATTTTGAGCCCAAAGCACTCATGCTGGTTTGGAGATTTTTTTAAGTTTATTGGGGTAACATTTATATACAATTATATAATTTTGGGGTGTATACTACAATTTGACATATACATATATATATTCTATTGTGCGATTACCACCCAGACTCCAGTTTCCTTCAGCTACCATATATTTGATCCTCTTTACCCACTTCACCCTACCCCAATCCCTCTATATCTGACCCCCTTTACCTCTTCCCTCCTCCCCAACCCCCTACCATGTGGTAACCACTAGTCCATTGTCCATGTCCCTGAGTCTCTGTTTCTCCTGTTCATTTGTTGCTTTTAGGTTTATATCCCACATATAAGTGATGTGTGATTTTCAACTTTTTCAGTCTGGCTTATTTTGCTCAGCATGATTATCGCAAGGTCCATCCAGGTTGTTGCAAATGGCAGTATTTCATCTCTTCTTACGGCTGAGTAATATTCCATTGTATATATGTACCACAGCTTCTTTAGCCAATCATCTAACATAGGACACTTAGGTTGTTTCCATGTCCTGGCAACTGTGAATAGTGCTGCTATGAACATCGGTGTGCAAATATCTTTTTGAATATAGGTTTTCAAGTCTTTGGGGTAAATACACAGTAGAGGGATTGCTGGATCATATGGTAGATAAATTATTAGTTTTTTGAGGAACTTCCATACCTTTTTCCATAGTGGCTGTACCAATTGGCAGTCCTACCAGCAGTGTATAAGGGTTCCTTTCTCTCCGCATCCTCTCCAACATTTGTTATTACTTGTCCTGTCGATTATAGCTATTCTAACAGGTATGAGATGGTCTCCCACTGTGGTTTTGATTTGCATTTCTCTAATAGTTAGTGATGTTGAGCATCTTTTCATGTATTTGTTGGTCATTTGTATGTCCTCTAGGGAGAAGTGCCTGTTCAGGTCCTTTGCCCATGTTTTGATTGGATCACTTGTTTTTTTGTTGTTATTGAGTTGTATGAGTACTTTGTATATTTTGGATATTAGGCCCTTATTGGAGGCATTGCTTGCAAATATATTTTCCCATTCGAATGGTTGTCTCTTTACCTTATTGATGATTTTTTTTTTTTTTTTTTTTTGCTGAATAGAAGCTTTTTAGTTTGATGTAGTCCCATTCATTTATTTTACCTTTTTCTTCCCTTACCTTTGCGGTCAAATTCACAAAATCCTCTTTAAATCCAAAGTCCTTGAGTTTGGTTCCTGTGTTTTCTTCTATGCATTTTATTGATTTTGGTCTTATATTCAGGTCCTTAATCCATTTTGAGTTAATTTTGATGTGTGGTGATAGACAACGGTCTAGTTTCATTCTTTTGTAGGTGGCTTTCCCATTTCCCCAGCATAATTTATTGAAGAGGCTTTCCTTTCTCCACTGTATGTTTTCGGCTTTTTTGTCGAAAATTATTTGCCCATATAAATATGGGATTACTTCTGGACTCTCGATTCTGTTCCGTTGTTCTATGTGTCTCTTTTGCTGTCAATACCATGCGGTTTGGGTTACTGTCACTTTGCAGTGTAATTTGAAGTCGGGCAGAGTGATGCCTCCAGCCTCATTCTTTCTTCTCGGGATGGCTTTGGCAATTTGGGGTCTTTTGTGCTCCCATACAAATCTGATGATTTTTTTATTATATTTCTTTTAAAAAATGCTGATGATATTTTGATGGGGATTGCATTAAATCTGTATAATGCTTTAGGTAATATGGTTATTTTAACTATGTTGATTCTTCCAGTCCAAGAACACGGAATATCTTTCCATTTCTTTGTATC